>NC_047516.1:1604041-1764041 GCF_902827115.2 Pseudochaenichthys georgianus
AGATTATATAACAATGTAAATGTGTTTTCATCGTTCTATTTTTGCATCTATATACGGTATGTATCTATAGATACTTGTAGACAAAACTATTTCCCAATATGGGATCAATCTAATCTAATTGCACCCAGGTGTGGAATGTAACTGTACTTGTAGTACTTCAGTTGAGAATTGTTACTTTATTATACTTATAACAATGTAAATGTGTCTTCATCGTTCTATTTTTGTATCTATATAAAGTATGTATCTATAGATACTTGTAGACAAAACAATTTCCCAATATGGGATCAATATAATCAAATCTATTTGCGCCCAGTTGTGAAATGTAACTGTACTTGTAGTACTTCAGTTGAGAATTGTTACTTTATTATACTTTATTATTTTTACTACATTTTGCAGGTAAATCTACTCAAAACCTCAATATGAGCCTTTTGATAGAAGCGGTTGCACGATGCTGCCCCTGAAAGTGCAACCAACGAGCCTACATCACTATGTTAGAACGACTCCGATGCACTCGAGCAGAGCCACCACAGCAAAGTAGAAAAATACTAATCACAGTTTCTACAACAACGTTAAATCAGGGGGTTAGAGCAGCAGAGCGACGCTGTCGCTGGGGGACTCTGTCTACATCTCCTCTGCATGTCTTACTCTCCAAAGGTTAAGTGGCTGCTTTTGCCGGCTAATTCGGCCATATGCTCATCTGTGCATTCGACACTGGCGCGCAGCGAATGATGCCTCGTGAATATGCAGCCAATTAAAAGAAAAAGAAAGAAAAAGGACATCATCGCTCACTAGCTCTTGTCTTTTGAGTTTCAAGTTGTTAAATGGAAATGAATCTGGTGATAGCACTGGTTTTAAAAGGTTGCATTGCGGTGGCTTCTGATCCAGTCACGCTGAATTCGACAGCCTTTTGCATAACTTGTTGCATAAGCCCTGGCAGGCACACCGTGTCATGTACGGTCCATGTCATTGCTGCTTTTAGTCGGGCTTGTTACAGTACAGACTGTTCCCTAATGTCACAGCGGTTGCAAAACCACACAAGCCTTCGCTCCCCGTCTCTTTTCTTTTTTGTCATCTAAGAACTGGCTTCCTGTTTTCATTGTGTTCTTTCTCTCTGCGGAGGTGTCGTAACCCAGGAGAACGTGCCAAGAACAAACCAAGGTCTGGTGGGGAGAGTGTGGAAACTGACACACACACACACAAATATCCAGATGTTAAAATGTGTGTGTGTGTGCGTGCTGTTTGATGTGTGATGTGTATGGCATGTACAGTACTCGATGCCAAGCCATAAAAAGCCGTTTGCCTGGGCCTGATCTGATATGCCCTTCCATAGCAGAGTGAGAGCACGCCAGGTTCCTGTCTCTCTCTTTACTGTTGTACCCTCTTGTCACACTCATTAAGTATAGGTTAGCATGGCATAGCTCAAGGGAGGGACATACAAGTAGCAAAGGACCTTTTACTGAACCATTACTTGGCTATGAATCAGGAGATGCAATGTATACGCCTTGCACATTATCGGGATTCTTATGAAGTCATATGAGGTATTTATCTACGTGCATGCCAGGTTTTTATTGTTCTAAAGTGTAACAGTAAAGTTAACATAGCAATCCAGGTCATAGCTCAAAGGCTACAAGCAAGAAGCTAAACGTGGTGCAAGAGAAGTGTTTAGAAAGTTCAGATGAGAAGCAGAAAAGTGTTTCACGATGAAGGGATTGTTTGAAGGGGAGTTATATGAGGTCAAAAGCCGATTTAACCCGTTAAACCACTTCGATTACACATTCATGCTAAATAACCGATTGCGTTAGGAATGGACGACCGACATCAGTGAGAAACGTCCAATTAGTGTTTTTGTCAATGGAGTCCGGTGGCTTTCATAATGGCTTCAGTTTCACGATTAAAAAACGGTACGGTAACCTAAGTCATAATGGTTTTAGTAGGAGGGCCATTTTTAAGAGGTGTGAAATGTTTTTGCTGCAGAAATATATCTTCCTTTCATATTAAAGGGCTGGTTCAGTGTTTTTAAGGCGGGTGGTCCGTACTTTGGAGAAGCTGATCCGACCCTTCAAAACACTGACATTAGACCATACTGCAATGTTATTGTTGTCAATGGAGTCTGGTGGCTTTAACACGTTTAGATAAAGGCAGCAGCAGCACTATAAACCAATAAAACATTCTCACTATAACACAGACTGAAACTCGTACTGTTTTTACTACTAACTACATACTGTGAGTCCCTAATCTTGATTTCTTGCCTGTACTAAAATAATAAAAAAGATCAAAGCTTAAGCCTTCAGATTACACAGTATCAGACTGCCAATCAAAATCATTTCCAACACCACAGTCCATCTATTTCCTAAACAAAAGTACTCTTTACGCACTTGAGACATGGTACTGTACACATGGGACATTTAGATACGAAGTTGTATTTAAATAATATGTATTTTGTCTCCTCTTTAACTTTAATATGCAATATTTGTCTCTCTTTCGTTTGTCCCAACATGTGTGTGAATATGTACTAAACGTCCATGTTTTTGTCTTCTTTTTCGCTGCACAGCTGGTGAGAAGGCCATCGTCTGTGACCAGTGTGGAGCCCAGTTCCAGACGGAGGAATCTCTGGAGTCTCATCGGAAGATACACACCGGTAGGAACACACACACACACACACACACACACACACACACACACACACACACACACACACACACACACACACACACACGTCCGAACGCTTCCAACTTGTGGGAAAAGGTCGGAAGAATCAGATCACATTCCAAACAGAGGCATATCACGCATCACCAGGTCCCGTTCACACTCCCAATCTGTTTGTGTTCTTCCACAAATCAGTGTGTGTGTGTGTCTGTGTGTGTGTTGTTGGTGGATAGACAGACAGATAGCTCGATCACATCATCTCAGATTAGTCCCCCTTCGCCCTGAATCAAAACAGCCCCCGCCGTAATCAGCAGACTGGGGGATGTTGGCAGGCCGGATTGTTTACCAGTGCTCACGATGAAGATGTTGGAAGATGAGTGCGATGTCGGTGCCAAGATGTAAATAGGAAGAACGTAAATCCCCCCGAAGCAGATGTGCGATGACCCAGAACAGCTTCAAGACGGGTGATGCACTCTTTAATTTGGGGGAAGGATTGACTCAATTCTCTCATCGTTGGGAACTCGATTTGTTTGGGATGGAGGTTTGTGCCGGAGTGTTTGGGAGTCCCTTTGTTTCTCTCGTTGCTTTGACTACGGCGAAACAGAAAAGTAGATTTTAATGTGTTTTGTTTGGCTTTTTAGATGAGGTTAGGTTAACCGCAGTGCTAAGAGATCATCCTAAAATAGCACTTAAGTAAAAGTACTAATGCCACACCGTAAAATGACTCTGGTTTAAGTAGTCCTGCTTTGAAAATGTTCTTTAAGTGAAATTAAGCAGGTATAAAAAAGCTATATTAAAGTATTAAAAGTACGCAATGCAAATACAAGTTTGAAATACATTTGGACAATTATTGACATTTTTACACTACAAAATAATAGTGTCTAATTGATTATTGTATAAACAGTTGGCTGATATCATCAGATGTTATATTTATAAATTACTATTGTGTTCGCAAAAATATACATTTATAAAGTAAAGCTTGAACTAAAGCTAAATAAATGTAATGAACATACAAGTTGAATCTCTTTGAATTGCTTTGCAGTAGAAGTATAAAGTTGCATATAAAGTGTATATCCAAGTAAAGTACAATAACCACATATACTTGGGTTAAAACATGTCAAACCAAATTAGAAATAAAGTGTTAATTGAATGCCAATTAAAGCCAGATCCCCAAATCGCCCCCCATCATCATTATCATCATCGTCTTATTGTTTTGTCCTTGATCTGAAGCCGTGACCCTCACACTCCCATTGCGAGGATCCGCTGTTTCTTTGCATCCATTCTCACCCCCCTCCCTCCCATTCCTCCTTAACATCTAAGAGGGGAAGGTGCAGGATATGGGGGGTTACTCCTGCAGGGCATGCCCTCAACCAATCAGATCCCTGGAGGTAAAGGAGGGTTAAACGAGGCTAATGATCCAAGAGCCATAACAGCGGAAAGCAGCGCTCTAAATATAGAAATTCCAGCCTGGAACGAATGGGGGGGGGGGGGGGGTCTCGGCGTAGAAGCAGCAGCCGGAGCCAGACGAGTTTTCCTGCCAGACATAAGCAGTCATGGTATAGTAATCATGTGTTGAGCCCCTCTCAGGGATCAGGGTCTGCGGAAAAAAATTGGCTCGAGGTGTAAAATATGACAAGACAGATCTATAGAACTAGGGTTATTATAATGACCTTGGTTGACCTTCACCATATGGTTCACAGTTGAACTTTCTCTGTGCACTTGAGCTCTACTATTTTACATTCCCCAGGTCAACAACATATTACTATGTGGTCTTGAAGAAAGTGGCTCGAGGTCAAATATGACAAGGCAGATCTATAGCCCTAGGGTTACTATAATTACCTTCCCGCGCCATATGCTTTTAACTTCCTCTGTGCGCTTTACACTACTTTAAGTGGTTAATGTTTCATCTTTACCACTTCACTTTCCCCAGGTTAACAACATATTACTATTTGGTCTGAACAAATTGGCTTTGGTAAAATATGACGAGGCAGATCTATAGGTCTAGGGTTACTATAATAACCTTAGATCCAGTTTAACTTCCTCTGTGCGCTTTACACTACTTAAAGTGGTTAATTTTTAAGCTTTACCACTTCACTTTCCCCAGGTTAACGGCATACAGTATTACTATTCAGGTTAAGAAATTGGCTCTAGTAAAGAGAGGTGTGTGGCGCAGTGGATTGGGTGTTGGTGTTGGGATCAGGTTCAAACCCCACTGCAGTCAGCATGTCGTTGTGTCCCTGAGACTCTTCACCCCAAAGTGCTCCTGTGGGGATTGCCCACAGTATTGAGTACGTAAGTCGCTGTGGGTAAAAGCGTCTAACAAGTGTATAACAACGTATAATGTAATGTAATAACAAGGCAGATCTATAGAACTAGGGTTACAATCAGTAACCTCCGTTTCTCATCCTAACCATTAACTTTCCTTTGCGAGGCCCTCTTGGACTTTCTTCTATGTAGTCGCATTACACACTGCTTAACTACTAGCCAAACAACTATTACATATACTTTGAATATTCATGTTCTTTGAGGATAAGTCAAATAATGTAACTTACTGAACACATTCATGCTCCCCAGAGGATGAACACTTTTGGTTTGCTACTCATCTGGCGCCACCATAATGCCATTTTCTACCCTAGGAATCCCACATTTCTTTAGTCATACATGTTTATTTCTACAATACACATATCTTTCATCTATCATAAGGTTTAAATAGGCATATATCAACAACAACAACAACAACAACAACAACAACAACACCAGCTCCTCTGGACAGTTCAGTGTTAAATCAGTTTGAGCTGGAAAAGCTTAACAAACATGGATTTATTGATACAGACATGTCTGTGTGTACAGTACCGAGACGCACAGCATCAGGGGGGGGGGGGGGGGTGCGCATACTGTTGGCCATAAAGACAGATTTGATCTCCGCCTCTTGGCAGCGCTTCAGCCGTTGGCCAATGTCCTCTGTTGACAATATTTGGCCTCCGAAACTGAGGCTGTTTCTTGTCGCTCTGAATGGGAACTATTGTGGTGTGTCCTCTGTCAGCTGCAGTGTGATTCAAACCCTCTCTCTCACTTTGTACCACTTTTCTTCTTCTTGAGTTGCCTTTTGGATATGTCACATGCAATGGTGGGAGAATCCACATGTGTTGATACAGCATTCAGTTTCTATTCTACTGGACAGCATTTCATTTGCTTGTTTCTTTGTATAGGTTTTTTTTTTGTCCTTCAACTTGCGAGCATTTTTTCTTTTGCAATATTTTTCATTGGACATTTTTATTTCTTTGCCGTTTAAGTATAAAGAACATTGCATTGTGGGAAGACACTTCAGATTGTCCTTGCCATAATTGCGCTGTAGATATTGTGCATAAATAAAGCATTGGTAGGATGCCAACGGTAACCAACATCATGTGGCTGTTTTCACCTACTGAACACAAACACACTGAAAACCTTCCCCTTCTTTGGCAGCACACACACACACACACACACACACACACACACACACACACACACACACCACACACACACACACACTCTCTCTCTCTCTCTCTCTCTCTCTCTCTCTCTCTCTCTCTCTCTCTCTCTCCGTCTCTCTCTCTCTCTCTCTCTCTCTAGCTCTCTATCTCTCTCTCTCTCTCTCTTCTCTCATCTCTCTCTCTCTCTCTCTCTCTCTCTCTCTCACACACCAATAGATCCAGGAATGCCCGTGGTCAGGAGCCAGAGCCACTTGTGAGTCGCATTACGTCTACAGACGGCTAATTCTTTGTCACACATTTCCCCGAACGGGATGGCATCGCTTCCGTCTTTCCATTCCTGCAGCCTGGGACTCGCAGCGTGTTTGTCTTTCATTCAGCTTTTATCCTTGAATTAAAAACACTGCTGTCCTTTAGATGTGCAGCTCATGTACGTTGTGTCTTTTTTTAATGGTCATGCAGTGTCTGCTTCCAGTCTTAAAGTAGCTTTGCTTATAAAAGGAGGATTTCTTCGTGGACACTTCAGTTTCATCATGTGGTGATTGGCAGGAAGCAGAGCGTGGTGTGGTGTGCATACTGGGATGAGATGCTCCAAACTGCACTTTAGAATAAAGTTGAAATAGCAGCATCCTTTCAAATGGAGAAGAACACACCCTCATAGTTGTGTTTCTGATAAGGGAGATACTTTGATGTATCACTGTTATGTATGTGTCATGGCCCCGGATGGTTATCTTAGCTTATCCAGAATCTAATTGGTTACAGGACGAACGTTTAAAATATATTTCTGAGGTGTGCAGCCTCTTACTTTTGCAAGTGTGCTCAGACCCTTTTTTCTCCGAGTCGCATTATTTCAGAGTCTTTTTATGGAGGTTTTCCAACGTCGATGAGTGCATCACATGAAGCAGTTTTAATTGTAATATTGAGTTTGACTTTGTGTTGTCCAGAAAAATAAGATTGATCTGGAAATCGGGAGGCTGCAAAAGCGAGTTGTAAACCGGGCGATGAGTCGGCATTTAAGCACTTCCTGTTCCCTCTTCTCAGTCAACGAGATCCCGTTGGATTGTGTGAAGGCGATAATAGAGATGCACTCGGTTGAGTTTGCGTTAGTTGCTCAAACAGAAGTCGATGTTCCTGTTAGAAAACACGCTAATACACATTACCGCTCTGCACATTTCCTCCTCGTGACATCTCGTTGTCCCACGCTGTGATCGGGAAAATGCTTTTGTTGAATCAGTCTCTTCCAGCGAGTCCTTTCCACTTCCTGCCGCCTCTCACCGTCTGAGCTGCGGATCTCCTCATCTCCGTAAAGCTATCTTCGTCTCTCTTCTTCATTAGATTGTTTCGCTCCCCCGCCATAATTAATGTACAGCTCTTGTATGGTATTGGTAAAACACACCACGCTCACATTCCTCTTGATTCCACGGCGCAGAAAAGCAAAAGGTCAGCATGTGTTCACAGAAGGGAAAGTGGCTTGCAAACAAACACGAAGGAATGAACTGGAGATAAAGGACTTTCTCTTGGTTTGTTTTCAGTCTGGGAAATGCAGATTTGAAACTTGTGATTTATGCGTTTTAAAGGTCCTGCCAATCTGTTCCGTACATCCAAGTGCGTACTTGTTTTAATTGCTCTCAAATCTGCAGATCCAGATTCTCTCATGTGACCCGAGCAGAGACGAGAGCTCTGAAGAATTTGTTGTCCGACTGTTGGTGTTCCTGTTTATGCATGAATCATCTCAACACACACACACACACACACACACACACACACACACACACACACACACACCACACACACACACACACACACACACACACACACACACGCACACGCACACGCACACACATATATACAAGGCAGTGCCAAAGAAAATCCACATATAATAGAAGGGGGGAAGCTGCTCAGTCTTTCTTTCTCGCTTTATCTCCCTGCGTTCCTTTTTTTAAAGTGTTGTAGTACAGGGGAGATGCACACCATGGAGTGGCGCTGGTGGGTTGAGCCAGTGGGAACACAGCGTGACTCCAGCAGGCCTCTGCCGCAGAGTCAACACTTTCTCTTCTCAAGCCAGAAATAGTTTGGCTGGAGGGAGGGAGGGAGGGAGGGAGGGAGGGGGGAGGAGAGACAGAGCAAGAGGAGAGCATGCAGGCAGATGTGGAAGAAGTGCTCGCATCTATTGCTTAAAGAGGCCAGATTGGGTTTTGTTTGAGTGTTCCTTTGTCCTGTAGTGTGTTAGGTGTTAGTGCATGTCAACGGTCTGCTAAGGCTAAGTATGAGCATTACAGCTGGAGCCACGTCACAGTAGAAGCATAACGTAACATGCAATGGAAATACTCAAGTAAAACATCATATTTTATAAACTCTCAAAAGATAATTTTAAAATAATAATCGGAAATGATAAGTAACTAAAGTTGTACGATAAATGCAGTGCAGGAAAAACTGCAATATTTCCATTTTAATGAAGTGGAGTATAAGTATAAGTATAATCGAGTAAAGTACGTCCCAATAGTAGTGCCGAGTGAGCGGGGAGTGCAGCAAGTTAAAACCTGTTATTTTTTAGTGGCATTATTTATTTTCTTCCTTGCAATTTGTTCGCCGGTGGCCTGGCAATCAGTTAGCTTACATACAAAGACACACACACACACACACACACACACACACACACACACACACACACACACACACACACACACACACACACACACACACACACACACACACACACACACACACACACACACTCACGCTCCAGTCATGTCACTCAAGTAAATTAGGCCAATGGCGGCGCTGCACAGGGGTCACGTCAAAAGTGCCGATTGTCTCAATCACATTAGTCCAGCGCCGGCATCTGTTTAGCATTCAGTTAATTGAGATGTTATTAAGTTGTCAGTGAGCATTAGGGCGGCGATACGCAAAGCACATATTCCTGCAGCCTGGGCCACACACACACACACACACACACACACACACACACACACACACACACACACACACACACACACACACACACACACACACACACACACACACACACACACACACACACACACACACACACACACACACACACACACACAGGAACATACAATACTCTGCATGTGTGGTTCCACTGACCTGCTGCTCACTAAATGGGAATATCCATGTGTACGAGGCACACGGCGCTAAAGAGCAGACGTGCATTGAGACTTTTGATCCCAACATGTCCCCGCGTTGAGCTTCCTGTCCGTCTTAAATCTTTATTAGCACCAGGCTAAGACTCGTGAATTCAGCATCACACTCAAAAGCTGATCAAGCTGTTTGAGATGACTCGAGTGCTGCAGTTAAGAACAGAGATAGGGTACTCAAGTTGAGTATTTCTATTTTAACTACTCTTTGGGGCTTTCCCTGCGGTTTGTGTGCACGCAAAGTGTCACAGTCGAGGCACAGAATACAAATATGACCCTGAGAATTTGCAGAATGCGTCTTCTTTAAGTTAAGGATCAGAGTGCGACGTCACGAGGGCATTATTTTGTCTATTTCTGTAAAAAAAGACACATTTGCAGAAAGAAAAACCCCTGGAACAAGCAGTCTTTTGGGGCTGCTACTAAATTGACCGACTCAATTAACTTATTAAGAAAAGGATAGAATGGAATCAACAGATGTGCTTTCCGTCTAGATGTGCAGAGAAAGTGTTTGTTAAACTCTATAATATCTACTTACTGTTAAATGTTTGAGCAACGATCTGTTAAAACCCACTGCTCCTTCCCCTGTCCCTCTGCAAACAAATAGCTCTTTCTCTCCGCCTCCCTCCATCTCCCCTCCTTAGCACTCACTCTCACTCACCTCCCAAAATAAAAAGTGGTCGGAGACACTATCGGGAGCTAAATTAAATCAAGTGGCACTAGCTAGACTACGGTCACTTCTCCTGCCTCGCTCTCGCAGCAAACAGATTTTCCCCCAGATAAGATCTAAATGAGTTTTTCCAGGCGGAGGCAGATCCTCTGCTCGGCTGATGGATCCCGAGCAGGGCTTCAGGGACCCTGTGGTCATGCAGGGAGAAGAGGGCGGTGCAGGCATGAGTCCTCAGACGCGGGGCTGAGGTAGCATTTAAGCACGTTCTGCTCTCTGGTGAGTTTCTAAATGGATATTTGGTTAGATGTCTTATACAAGGACATAACATATGTCAAGGTGCCGGTGCTCAGCGGCCGGGGGCACGTCACAACAAATATGCGGCCGGCGTATATACCCGGCCGGCGGCATCTCATGACGCATCTCATGACGCATCTCATGACGCATCTCATGACGCGCCGCAGCAACAGACTACAGGAAAGACATCACATAACGTTAGCATTTAGAAAATGTTAGCGTGGCTTAATAATAGTGCGAAAAGACAGCGGTTGTCGCCGGACAAGGATTCCCTCTCTCCTTCCCTGCTGAAAGATGGTGAGTGGGGGGGCGAGGAGTCATGGAACCAGCCGCCAGTAGGAGTCAGGCTTTACTTTCTTTTATATCCATGAAGAAAAAGTCAATCTGCTTAAAGTTCTGTTTCATATGGATGTGGAGAGGTATCCATATCTCTCTTCATGTTGCTCTCAAAGTGCACCAGGATGATGCATCTAACTTCAATATTTAAAACATCGTGCATGCCCCCGGACCATACTCGCCAACGCTCCCGATTTTCGCGGGAGACTCCCGATGTCATTGCCCTCTCCCGGTTTCCTCCCGGGGTCATATTTCTCCCGATTTCTGACCAAATCAGATGTACTCAGGACTGTTTCCACTCGGACTTTAATACAGCTACACCATTGTTTGGTTTCCATGGTAGCACTTCTCTTTAGTAGCGCGCGCAACTGAAAGTCTGAGAGGGTGAGGAAGAGAGTCACAGAAAACTGAACAAGACTCGACAACTCGACCTCTGATCATCAGATCAAGGGGGTGCTGGGGAACTCCAGTTCGAAACCCGCTCCTGCCGCCACTGCGTCAGGCCGTTGTGTCCTTGGGCAAGACACTTCACCCGGATTTGCTCCTGTGGGTATTGTCCACAGTACATGTATGATACCAATGTGTACTTTGAGGCGTGAAGATGGACGGTGTGGCGCAGTGCGCTGTGCAATGATCATCAGATCAAGGGGTGAAACCCGCCGCTGCAGCGTCTGTAAAGCCGGTGTGTCCTTGGGCAAGACGCTTCACCTGAACTTGCTCCTGTGGGTATTGTCCACAGGGACCATTGCATGTATGATATGTGTAATGTGTGTCTGTAAAGCGCTTTGAGCATCTGGAAAAGCGCTTTAATAAATGTAAGGAATTATTATTATTATTATTACTCCTGTCCTCCAGCCCACACTCTGCTCCATCAAGCATGGTGCTACAGGCAGCAAGACAGTGCACTTACACTGCGGTGGTTTTGAAAATGCCCCTCTAATCTCAGATGCACCCTGAGTCATTTTGTTTCCGTACAGTGAGCCTTTCTAAACTATACAGTAAGGAGACAAACCCACCAGCAGGATAGGATATACTATGACTTTGAGCCAAATACTTGTTTTTGGGCTGTATAAATACATTGACTTGAAACAGTTGCTGATTTAGAGTACTGGCACCTTTTGTATTCAAGCACTGGGTGTGATGACATAGTGGTGCAGGAATGAGTGCCTGAACCCGGAAATGAGTCAGCATTTTACTACTTTCTTCTAGAAGTCAATGGTTTCCTGGAATTGTTTTTGGTTGTTAGCCTCAAATAAGGTCTGTGGTTAACACAAGCTGAATAAATTGTATTCTACGACATAAAACAAGTCAGTAAATACCCCACTGGTGAATTTTAAAAAAAATGGCCGTTGCTAACAAGTGTCTAAATGAGACGACTAAATGTCATCAGGCTCAACATTAGCCACCTTTAGCTTAGCGGTGGTGACGTGAAGTCATGTGACCGTGCTGTAGTTCCTTTATAGCCCAACATTAGCCACCTTTAGCTTAGCGGTGGTGACGTGAAGTCATGTGACCGTGCTGTAGTTCCTTTATAGCCCAAAATTAGCCACCTTTAGCTTAGCGGTGTCGACGTGAAGTCATGTGACCGTGATGCAGTTCCTTTATAGCCCAACATTAGCCACCTTTAGCTTAGCGGTGGTGACGTGAAGTCATGTGACCGTGCTGTAGTTCCTTTATAGCCCAACATTAGCCTCCTTTAGCTTAGCGGTGGTGACGTGAAGTCATGTGACCGTGATGCAGTTCCTTTATAGCCCAACATTAGCCACCTTTAGCTTAGCGGTGGTGACGTGAAGTCATGTGACCGTGCTGTAGTTCCTTTATAGCCCAACATTAGCCACCTTTAGCTTAGCGGTGGTGACGTGAAGTCATGTGACCGTGCTGTAGTTCCTTTATAGCCCAACATTAGCCGCCTTTAGCTTAGCGGTGGTGACGTGAAGTCCTGTGACCGTGCTGTAGTTCCTTTATAGCCCAACATTAGCCACCTTTAGCTTAGCGGTGGTGACGTGAAGTCATGTGACCGTGCTGTAGTTCCTTTATAGCCCAACATTAGCCACCTTTAGCTTAGCGGTGGTGACGTGAAGTCCTGTGACCGTGCTGTAGTTCCTTTATAGCCCAACGTTAGCCGCCTTTAGCTTAGCGGTGGTGACGTGAAGTCCTGTGACCGTGCTGTAGTTCCTTTATAGCCCAACATTAGCCGCCTTTAGCTTAGCGGTGGTGACGTGAAGTCCTGTGACCGTGCTGTAGTTCCTTTATAGCCCAACATTAGCCACCTTTAGCTTAGCGGTGGTGACGTGAAGTCATGTGACCGTGCTGTAGTTCCTTTATAGCCCAACATTAGCCACCTTTAGCTTAGCGGTGGTGACGTGAAGTCATGTGACCGTGCTGTAGTTCCTTTATAGCCCAACATTAGCCGCCTTTAGCTTAGCGGTGGTGACGTGAAGTCCTGTGACCGTGCTGTAGTTCCTTTATAGCCCAACATTAGCTGCCTTTAGCTTAGCGGTGGTGACGTGAAGTCATGTGACCGTGCTGTAGTTCCTTTATAGCCCAACATTAGCCGCCTTTAGCTTAGCGGTGGTGACGTGAAGTCCTGTGACCGTGCTGTAGTTCCTTTATAGCCCAACATTAGCCACCTTTAGCTTAGCGGTGGTGACGTGAAGTCATGTGACCGTGCTGTAGTTCCTTTATAGCCCAACATTAGCCACCTTTAGCTTAGCGGTGGTGACGTGAAGTCATGTGACCGTGCTGTAGTTCCTTTATAGCCCAACATTAGCCGCCTTTAGCTTAGCGGTGGTGACGTGAAGTCCTGTGACCGTGCTGTAGTTCCTTTATAGCCCAACATTAGCCTCCTTTAGCTTAGCGGTGGTGACGTGAAGTCATGTGACCGTGCTGTAGTTCCTTTATAGCCCAACATTAGCCACCTTTAGCTTAGCGGTGGTGACGTGAAGTCATGTGACCGTGCTGTAGTTCCTTTTATAGTCCAACGTTCGTTTTTGTATCCTTCTCAACAAAATGTATAAGTATCCCATTGGCTTTTCGTAGAGGAAACCAGGGGAGATGCTAACTTCCAGATCGGCACACAGCAATGCGTCATCCCGCACCGCTCTATAGACGATGTGTGTAAATGAGATAAAATGTGTGAATGAGAGTTGGCACTGCACCCAGCTTCATTCATTGAGAAAAGAAATACCCAACTGGGTCTTTGCACTGCGAGGCTTAGTGTCATTGATGCATCTCAGCAGGAAACTGTGGGACAACAGCATGTCGGGGAGGGAGCTGGTATTACTATTATTAAGGGGGGGGGGGGGGGGGGGGGGAATAGGTGGGTGGGATCCAGTATAGAAACAAATTGGGATGTCCGTACGGTGGAGAATCCCCACATGGCCCTTGGATCTTTTGAAAGAACATCCATAACATCTGTTTGCAACTCTAATATATCATAGTCCAATTACTTGTATATAGACTCTTGATGCACTATTTATATTCTATTCTATTTGAATTTACTTGCACTATTTTATCAGTTTTATTGTGTTGCACTGTTTCAAGATTCAAGGCTTTTATTGTCATGTGTACATATCTACACTGTAGCTATGTACACATGACGATAAAAGCGTCATGTGTACATAGCTACAGTGTAGATATGTACACATGACAATAAAAGCCTTGAATCTTGAAACAAAAATAGAAGTGGATGGATCTTTGTAAAGCAGGGACAGCAGCCTCACATCCAGAGACCAATAAAATGATGTGGAATGGGCAGTGGGAGGTAGGGGTGAAGGAGGGGAGGGAGGGAGGGATGGATTATAGACTCCCACAGGGCTCTGCGATTCACAGGCCATAAAATGGAAGTCAGCAGGACACACTGCAAATCTAGCCAGCCAATAACCACCCTTTTTTTATTTTTTTGACCCTGAGGATGTGTCTCCAGCGAACGTCACAATGCAACCCCGGCGATGCTTTATCGGACAAATCCACGGGTCAATCAGAATCCCTTTTTTCTGCGGGGGACATTTCCATTATTACAGCAAAGAAAGAAAGATACTTTAATCATCCCAAGTTGGGGACACATTGTGTCACAGCAGCAGTGTTGTCAAGCGTTACACGAGTTAAACATATTTAAAAGATACAATAAGATAGAAATATAATACATTCTCAAAAGAAAGGACATATATCTATCATAAATAATAAAAAAAAATGAAGAATAAATTGAATATACAATCTCCCTAGCTAAATAAATATATAGAAATACTTAACAGACATATATTGGCATAGAAAGTATAGATAAAGGCATGCGAATATACAAATGATAGAAGTACACATTCAGGTAGATAAGTAGGCAGCATTATTAATAAAATAAAACAAGTGTAACATTGTAGAATGAAGTGTGGTATATAACAGCAGTACATGTATTATTGCACATAGTGACATAATAATAATACATTTATTTTGGGGGGCGCCTTTCATACCTTACAGGGTATAGGGGAAATATAGGGAACAATTAAAACAGTGGATTTAGTGAAGTATCAGCCGGGGTAAGACAAACAACAGAGAATGGACTACAGAAGGCCACAGAAGGACACAGAAGGACACAGAAGGACACAGAAGGACACAGGGTACAGATTATAAAGAAAATGCCAGTTTGAACAGGTGGCTTTTGAGTTGGGTTTTGAATGTCGTTATGGAATCAGACTGTCAGACGCGTCGTGGCAGGGAGTTCCAGAGTCTGGGAGCCGAGCAGCTGAAAGCTCGAGCACCCGTGGTTTTGAGGCGAGAGCTTGGGACGGTGAGAAGTCCTACGGAGGAAGAGCGGAGGGTGCGGGAGGGGGTGTAGTCCTGAAGGAGGTCAGAGATGTAGATGGGGGCTAGGTTGTGGACAGCTTTGTATATGAGTAGAAGGTTTTTGTAGTCAATACGGTAGCGTCCAGGAAGCCAGCGTGGCTGAGTGAGAATGGGGGAGATGTGGTCGGATGAGTTGGTGCGGGTGAGGATCCGGGCAGCAGAGGGTTATTATTCCATAAAGCATTGTGTTACAGTGATGGATGGACTAACGACGAGCAGCCAGTAGGAATAATAATATTAGCTATAGGAACATATTCCAGTGCTGATGTCACTTTTCCCCATTTGCAAGCCTTTGTTCAGGATCGGCTTGTTTAAAATGAAAAAGAGAGTAAAAAGGTTTTGTCAGGGTTCCCTCACTTTCCGATATCGCCGTTTGACCTTGGCGAGGCGACTTTGAGAATAAAAGGGATTCACCCCGGAGGGAGGGAGAGAGAAAGGGGTGAGGAACACTGGCCTCAACGTCAACAATAGCCCGGGATCTTTTGTGCATTTTGAAGTAAATCTCCCTCTGCAATTAGATTGGATCTGTTTGTGTACATCTCAGAGAGCGCGTCCGTGTTTCATTTACAGTGCAAATACCTTTCGATTAGCGTGGAGGCAGGGCGGGAGGAGGGGGTCTATGGGGGAGTGAAGAGAGAAGGGGGACAATGGGGGAGCTTTTCAATCCCATTTCTTTTTTTGTTGTTGTTGTTTGAGAGCGGGAAGAGGTTCGAGCAGCTCTCCTGTGTTCCTTAATTGTGAAGCAAGGAGATTAGTACGAGTGCTTCCAACCTTTCACCCCCGACAACGGAGCCATCAGATCCCGTTGCCTGGAGACACCGAGTCTCACACCGGCACATTTAGCCACTGCCGATTCCTCGAGGTGCATCTTAGAGGCGTGTTAGTAACGGGATAACGTCATTTAAAAAGGTGTAGCTCAGTATTCATAAAAGAGTCCTCTCCTGCTGATGTTCAGGTGTATATCAGTATGTAGTGTCTCTACTTTAAAGAGTCCTCTCCTGCTGATGTTCAGGTGTATATCAGTATGTAGTGTCTCTACTTTAAAGAGTCCTCTCCTGCTGATGTTCAGGTGTATATCAGTATGTAGTGTCTCTACTTTAAAGAGTCCTCTCCTGCTGGTGTTCAGGTGTATATCAGTATGTAGTGTCTCTACTTTAAAGAGTCCTCTCCTGCTGATGTTCAGGTGTATATCAGTATGTAGTGTCTCTACTTTAAAGAGTCCTCTCCTGCTGATGTTCAGGTGTATATCAGTATGTAGTGTCTCTACTTTAAAGAGTCCTCTCCTGCTGATGTTCAGGTGTATATCAGTATGTAGTGTCTCTACTTTAAAGAGTCCTCTCCTGCTGATGTTCAGGTGTATATCAGTATGTAGTGTCTCTACTTTAAAGAGTCCTCTCCTGCTGATGTTCAGGTGTATATCAGTATGTAGTGTCTCTACTTTAAAGAGTCCTCTCCTGCTGATGTTCAGGTGTATATCAGTATGTAGTGTCTCTACTTTAAAGAGTCTTCTCCTGCTGATGGTCAGGTGTATATCAGTATGTAGTGTCTCTACTTTAAAGAGTCCTCTCCTGCTGATGTTCAGGTGTATATCAGTATGTAGTGTCTCTACTTTAAAGAGTCCTCTCCCCTGCTGATGTTCAGGTGTATATCAGTATGTAGTGTCTCTACTTTAAAGAGTCCTCTCCTGCTGATGTTCAGGTGTATATCAGTATGTAGTGTCTCTACTTTAAAGAGTCCTCTCCTGCTGATGTTCAGGTGTATATCAGTATGTCGTGTCTCTACTTTAAAGAGTCCTCTCCTGCTGATGTTCAGGTGTATATCAGTATGTAGTGGCTCTACTTTAAAGAGTCCTCTCCTGCTGATGTCCAGGTGTATATCAGTATGTAGTGTCTCTACTTTAAAGAGTCCTCTCCTGCTGATGTTCAGGTGTATATCAGTATAGTGTCTCTACTTTAAAGAGTCCTCTCCTGCTGATGTTCAGGTGTATATCAGTATGTAGTGTCTCTACTTTAAAGAGTCCTCTCCTGCTGATGTCCATGTGTATATCAGTATGTAGTGTCTCTACTTTAAAGAGTCCTCTCCTGCTGATGTTCAGGTGTATATCAGCATGTAGTGTCTCTACTTTAAAGAGTCCTCTCCTGCTGATGTTCAGGTGTATATCAGTATGCAGTATCTCTACTTTAAAGAGTCCTCTCCTGCTGATGTTCAGGTGTATATCAGTATGCAGTATCTCTACTTTAAAGAGTCCTCTCCTGCTGATGTTCAGGTGTATATCAGTATGTAGTGTCTCTACTTTAAAGAGTCCTCTCCTGCTGATGTTCAGGTGTATATCAGTATGTAGTGTCTCTACTTTAAAGAGTCCTCTCCTGCTGATGTTCAGGTGTATATCAGTATGTAGTGTCTCTACTTTAAAGAGTCCTCTCCTGCTGATGTTCAGGTGTATATCAGTATGTAGTGTCTCTACTTTAAAGAGTCCTCTCCTGCTGATGTTCAGGTGTATATCAGTATGTAGTATCTCTACTTTAAAGAGTCCTCTCCTGCTGATGTTCAGGTGTATATCAGTATGTAGTATCTCTACTTTAAAGAGTCCTCTCCTGCTGATGTCAGGTGTATATCAGTATGTAGTATCTCTACTTTAAAGAGTCCTCTCCTGCTGATGTTCAGGTGTATATCAGTATGTAGTATCTCTACTTTAAAGAGTCCTCTCCTGCTGATGTTCAGGTGTATATCAGTATGTAGTATCTCTACTTTAAAGAGTCCTCTCCTGCTGATGTTCAGGTGTATATCAGTATGTAGTATCTCTACTTTAAAGAGTCCTCTCCTGCTGATGTTCAGGTGTATATTAGTATGTAGTGTCTCTACTTTAAAGAGTCCTCTCCTGCTGATGTTCAGGTGTATATCAGTATGTAGTGTCTCTACTTTAAAGAGTCCTCTCCTGCTGATGTTCAGGTGTATATCTTATTGACCTACATAAATGTAACGCGGGGCAGGATCAAAAGAGCAGGACTGAAACCTCTCCGCGGCTCCTGTCCGTGTGCCGGCAGCCTTAATGGACGCTAATGAAAACGAAAATGGCCGCTCGTCCTCACTCCGTCTCTCAGACTCGTATAAAAGTTAATGTACCCGTGACAATGACATTCAGAAGACCATTTAGCGCTCGGGCAAATGCTGGTTTCTTGGTGGGGGGGGGCGGCGGGCGCACGGAAAGCCTCTCCTCTGCGAGCAGCTCCATCAAAGGGCACTTAGCGCCGTCATATTGATTATGGGAGCTTAACCCTCGTCAATCTTTGATGGGTGCTTTTTGGCAGCCTTCCCGAAAACATCGCCTCAAAGAAGGGCTTCCCTCGTCTTTTCAATCTACGCGTATGCACATTGTTTGATTTTACGACTGTCTCTCCTTCTGTTAGGATTACATTACATTAGATGTACGTTATTGTACATTTAAAAAGTGTATAGCAAAGGTAGAGCTGTATTTTATGAGGGTAACCTTTAGGCATCGTGTCAAAATCAGAAGGTCAACAGATCTGCGTTTCTGCAACAAATATTATCTCTTTGTTTTTGATTATTTATTTACTTACTTTATATACATTTTTTAAAAACAAAATTGAACAATTACTATTCAAAAACAATGTTCATTTTGTGCACCACTTATACATGCTGTACGTATATATGTAGGCCCTTTGGTCCTTCTCCCTCTGTGTGCTACTCGCTTTCAAGATGCAAGGCTTTCATGTGTCGATAGATACATCTTTAATGTTGTCATGGTACAGGTACAACGACATTACAGTAAACTCAAGGTGCCAACACGCAACAACAAGACACTATACAAACAATAAATGGGACTTCAAATAGACATGATAGGGAATATGTACATAAATAAATAATCAATTAAATTGCATGATTCCCCTCGTATTGCACGGAAGGCTTATATAATTTAAATATTAGCTACATAGCTACATAGCTACATAGCTACAGCTACAGTGTAGTCAATGGAAATCTGAGGTCCCAGGCTCCTCCAATAGCGCAACACAATAAAACAGATAATAGTACAATTAAATACAGAATATAAGTAGTTCCATAAGAGTCTATACACACGTGATAAATAATGCGTAAGTTGAAAATCTATCAATGTAACTCCATAGCCGTGTTTATCATAATGATGCTGTCGTGTAAACCACTTTAGTCCCAGTATTGGTCCTGGCCGTTCCTGATCAGAGCCCAGTGTTGCCCGGACAGCAGATTGTTGGTTAATCACCGTGATGAAGATGAAGATGAAGTGTGTCTCTTGTGTAGTGGTTGTATTCGTTGAGTGGGTTTGTCTCGGAGGTGAGGCGCCGCGAGGACAATACTCCCAAAAAGAAACTCAAGTGGGACCCATTGCAGCAGCGAGGGACTCTTATCAGTCGATGGCAGGTTTCCCGAGAGCAGATTGTTTTATAGATGGCAGCCACGGAAACAACAACCACTGGACGCGAGATAAGCTCTGCCGGGGAGAAAGGAAATAAAGAGTTAATCTGCACCTGAAGGACGGAGGAAATGTATGTCTGGTGTCCAAGGTGTTAGCGGTGACTCGGCGTTTCACCTGATCACACACACATTTGATTTCTCTGTTTAACCTCGATCTTTGCTGCTAACGTTGGATTTGTATCCTCCTATGTAGAACAGAGGCCTAAGAGATGCAATAAGTGTTGGAAGAAGTACTCGGTAACTTGAGTAAAAGTACTTAACCTCTTAAGCCCTGAGCCTGTTGTTCAGGTTTCAGGCTCGAAAATGCCACGAACACAACAAAGACTATATCTTCACTTCTAAAAGGGGTAAATTAATAATCCTTTCTCTCAAAGCAAGGTTACATCTGTGAGTTGGATGTAGAAGTGTCAGGATCAATATAGATGTTTTTATTTTAAAGTAAATTCAGATGGAACACAGTAAAAACATGTACATTCTAATGTCCGCCTAAAACAAACCCATTACTTATAGTGAAAAGCACCCTTGAATGATGGGATGGTAGACTAAAGGCTTTAGGAATCCAAACTATAACATATAATAAGTACCCGGTATCAAGATTGATGCACAACAAGTGACATTTGACCTTTTTAGAGAGGTTTAGAAAAATAAAGTCCAGGCGGACTCACCTCTGGGTAATAATGACTTAAGGAGAAGTGCATATTTAATCAAATGGACTTGAAGAATTCAAAGTTACAGTACGAATTCTGGAGAAAAATGTCCTCCATATGTGATTTATTATTATATGATATTATTAGATGTATAGACTGATTATGTATCTTAACATCTTTGTAATATTTGGGATCTTTGACCTCTCATTGGCTACTGGTTTAATCGTAATTAAAAGTGACTGAAGCCGCCAAAAACATCTACCGGAGCAGATGCTTAAAATACCTTTACATGGAAATACTCAAGTACAGGAAAAGTACCTTAAGTGCTCACAGGTCATATTATGGTCTGTTTGAGCTGGTTCAACATGTTGTTGTTGTTGTTGTTGTTGTTGTTGTTGTTGTTGTTGTTGTGAAATCAGTACACAGTGTGCTCAGATTTGATATCAGTACTTCTTATCTGGATTTAGAGAAACTTGGCAGAAGCACAAGAGGGTTTTTTATTATGGTGCTTTACTAAATGATAAATAATATTAATAGCGTTGTATTTATTAATTGTACACACTGAGAGAGACACAATAACAACATGACAACAATACAAACAAAGACATCGACTGATATGACAAGCTTTTAATGAAAGTAAAGTCATAGTTAGAAAATGAATAAAGAATAATTTAAATAAATCATAAAATAACAAATACAAATAATTCCAAATAAATAAATAGTAAAAACATAATAATTATAATTAAAGAAATACAGTTAATAACATATAATAATCAAAATAATGCACACTGATCAGGGATTGGCTGCTTTTCCCATGTTTTTGATTAGATTGTATTATTAATATTAAAATGCAACAGTAGTGCAAATGATTTGAATATACCTTCCCTCCTGCCCCCCCGCCCGTGACCTGTAAATATTAGTAAGTATGTTTTTATTCACCAGCTTAAATACGGTGAACGTGTCAGCTGACCTTCCTCTCCAACAGAAACAGGATTATTATCTCATGACAAGTCTCGGCGACGTCACGACTCAGCGATATTTGTATTATTGTGTCCAATGAACTCAGCTGCCTTCATTTGTATCAGAAGGTGTCCATTTGAAACTCGCTGCACTTAATTCAACAATGTTTTTGCGTCCAGAAATCCTTAAAAAATACACAAAGTTTGACGGATTTTACTAAAAAAGTTGGTCTTTACAAAGTAAGTAAGCACATACTGCTCCTCGCTCAAAGGTAGGACTTGTTTACAGACCATTTGGAGGTTTCTAATCATTAGATAATCGATAGGAAAACATCCAATAATGTCATCTGGTGTTAATATACTGTAATGTGCGTACATGTCCAAAAACATCTTTACTTTCAGGACGATAAAATCCGATGCTCTGACACTTCAACTTGTCTTGTTTTAATGTATTGTATTCTATGTCAGTAGATCACACTTCACGTATGAGCCTACAGAACGGTAAAGCTTGCAAAGGATCATCCAAACACTAAACGCTCCCTTTACGTTTTAATACCACGTCATCCTGCTGCTAATCCCCAGTTTCAGAAATGCCACTGTAATCTGATAACGTCTTAAATGATGTAATTTTAAGGGAAGTACAGATCTCACTACAACCCTGACATAATAATAATAATACTAATAATACTTTGAGCGCTTTTACAAGTGCTCAAAGCGCTTTACATGACACGCATTAGACGTGGACAAAACCCACAGCAGCAGATTAGCATAAGGAAAATAAGGAGTTTTATTTCTCACTTTTCTCACCAAATCTGCTCATGTCTCCTCCTCCCTTACTAAAGTGTCCTCCCAGGAATGTTAGGGGGAGGGTCGAGGGTCGCCGGGTGTCCCCTTACAGTCCGGGGGGGGTCGGGTGGTGATTGATTGGGTGAGGCGGGGGCCAGAGACGAGCCTTTCTGCAGCTTTAGGGGTTCAAAGGTCGTCTCCTCTGCAAATCTGCTTCCTTTTGTACAGTCGCAACACCAGCAGAAACATGTCACCTCGACCCCCCCCCCTCTCATCTCCCTGGGAACAGAGAGGGGGGGGGGGGGGGGGTCGATTAAACTCTCGCTTCAGTTATTCTCCATCTATCTTCTGAAGTTGCCCCTCTTTAACCAGCTTTCAAGTCCAATTATAACTCTTCCAACTTCATTTGGACCGAATAGAAATCTGTTTTTTATTTCAAAGTTGTTGTTAATGAGGTTTTTTAAAGCTTCTACCTAAATAAAGTTAAACATCACAATGTTATATAAAACAAAAGATCAATAAACAAACAACCGCTTGAACACTTTTCACTGATACAGTTGTCGTGAGGTGCAGTTCTGTGTAATGACTGGACGTTTCTCTCCCTTTTGAACCAGCACTTAAGTTCAATATTAACCCTTAAAACTTAATATTAACCAAATAAGAAGGAGGTTAGACGACTCAGTTATTCCACTCTAATATGAACTCATAAAACCTTATTTTCACTCAATTGAAATCAGTTTTATACAGAATTAGCTGATTTCATACTTATTTAAATCAGAAGCTTGACTTTAAGTCGTTAATGCCAACTACACAAACATCCTATACGGACAAAATAAGGAGAACTCCAACAGTTATGTTTCTCCTGGGAAGAAGGGGGAGGCGGCCTCCTCTCGCTCCACTTCTTCTTCTCTCTCTCTGTATATCTTGTGAAGCGGCTCCTCTTTAAAATGCTTCTTTAGGTTGAAGGCAAAGAGGCGCTCAGGGCCGTTAGAAAGGTTTGTTAAGTTCCCGCAGAATGAAACTAATGATAATGGAGCATGCAAGCTGTTGTAGAAACACTCCTTAATGGATTACTTAAGCGAGCAATTAGCGGTACACTAGCAGCCAGATATCAGCCTCTGAATGGAGTCAAATATGTGTCGCTGTAATGCGTGATAATTACTCTTGTTAATAGATTTATGTAAACCGCTTTGGACCGAGGCGTTCTTGAGAGAAGTCGGCTCGCTGTGACGCCGCGGAAGGTTTAATCCCGTCCTGAAACACGCGGGGAGATTCGTGTTTTATCTTTTCTGCACCTGAAATGTATTGTCCTGCGAAACTGACAAGAACAACACCATGACAATTATATTAAAATAGTTAAATACAAAATATATCAATTTCCCTTAAATAAAAGTAAATGCAGTTAATACAAATTAAAGGATAAAATGGTAAGGGAAATAATGAAAGTTAAAAGTAGGAAGTAATAACAGTACAAATAATTATAGCAAATGAAACCAATAATGGAAATATTGTTGAAAAAAAATAACTATAATACACACATAACTCACTTTTATGTGTGTATTATATTAAAACAAATGCACGGTTGATTATCAATGATAAATGCAGTAAACACACTTAGTATTTAATGATGCATGAATTCAGACGCAAACCCTCCTAAAGGTCTCTAAAGGGATCCAAGGATTAAAGGAAGCGTCCTGCAGATGTGAAGCTTTCCGTTAAGGCCCGCTTGCTGAGGGAGACCTTTGCAATTCAGAAAATGCGGCCGGTGCGTGGCCCTCGAGGGCCAAAAGCCTTTGTGGTCACAGGACCAGGATTACACTTTAGCCCCCCCCCTCCCCCCCCCAGATCCAGGGCCTGGGGTCAGGTGAGAGGCCAGGGATCTCAAACAGGGAGGAAGAGGAGGGGGAGAGTGCATCTAGAAATCACCCAGAAATGCAGGTTCCCCCTCTGAGGATGCTTTGTCCCTCAGACATCAGAGCACGCAGGGTCTCTATGCACACACATCCTTTCAAGTAAGTGTAAAGATCTGGGTTTTCCACCGTTAAGCAGTCTCCAGAGGATATGAAGACGGGCAGAAATGGATTGAAATGCAGACCTTTCATGTGACGTGCGCCCGTTAATCAGTATGAAAGGTGTTCTGAAGCCGCTTTGATAAGCTTTTGATTTGCTTGTAAAACTGTCAAAGGGAATACAGTGAAAGTGAATCCACCGTGTGTCCCTCTGTTGTGCAGGAAGCGCCGACGCCATTAGATTTCAGTCTGACAGGAAGTGGAATAGGTTTTTATCCAATGAACGACTCATCAACAGTCAATGAGTTTATCTTAAGGACTAATATCTTGTCTCTTTCTCTTGATTTTATTCCTCTACAAACAAGCTCTGTGTGTGTGTGTGTGTGTGTGTGTGTGTGTGTGTGTGTGTGTGTGTGTGTGTGTGTGTGTGTGTGTGTGTGTGTGTGTGTGTGTGTGTGTGTGTGTGTGTGTGTGTGTGTGTGTGTGTGTGTGTGTGTGTGTGTGTCACATGCACTCAGTGCTTTTACCTAAGTGAATGGCTCAATCAGAAGTAATATAAGCTCAACCTGCGTAAATATTAACTCTACAAATCGTATTTTAACCAAATAAGGAGTTTTAACTGTTATTACTATTATTGAAATAAATGTTTCATTTCATTGATAATGTAGAAAAACCTAAAAGAACATAACTGAAAGGGTTTGTATCCAGAATGTACCACCTTGAAGTCGTGTCATGCGGTCCTCTGTACGCGAGGCGAGGTTATTTATTCCGCACATTTCAATACCCGGCCATTCAAGGTGCTTTACAGGTAAACAGTGCAACACCGCAGAAAGGACTTCTAACAGCAGCCACTAAAAAGATAAATAAATACAAAAAGCAAGCTAAATAATAGTTGTATAAAAATCCAGCATGAACGAGTGAGGTTTGATGTGCGATGTTCCTGCCGGCTGGCGCGAGGCTCTGCGGAGTCCATCTGAAGGTTCGGGTCTTTCTCTGAGTTCAGCTGCAGAACCCGCTCACCCCGTGACCTGAAACTCTCACCCCGTGACCTGAAACTCTCACCCCGTGACCTGAAACTCTCACCCCGTGGCCTAAAACTCTCACCCCGTGACCTGAAACGCTCACCTGACCCTCCGCAGCTCGTCTAATCTGCGGTTTCAGACGTTAAGTGTCTCGGCGTGGTGGACGTTAAAGCTCACGTTATAAGAGGCTTTCTTTCCTCCTGTGAACTGGGAGGTCATGTGAGGACTTCTTCTCCTCTCCAGTGGGAACCAGTGAGTGTGTGTGGAGACCGAGCAGCGCCCCCTGCTGGCTGACACACACACACACACACACACACACACACACACACACACACACACACACACACACACACACACACACACACACACACACACACACACACACACACACACACACACACACACACAGTCTCTATTATTCCCACTCAGCAGCCTGTTCTTTATTCAGAGGTGACTTTATGGGGTCGTTGTGCGGCGCTCGTGCCATTATATGATTATCTTCCACTGATCTGGGCGATGTAATATTCCTGCAGGACCCATTTCTGCCGCCGGTCGTTTCTTATCTGCATTGTTAGGCGATCCAGGGCCGCGTGCGTCTCACTTCTCCTTTAGTGATGATTTCATTTCTGCCCCAGAATCCCAATGTGATCACAGCGAGGAGAAGATTTCAACATTCAGAGACGTTTGTGACGACTGGAGGAAATACTTGACAGGAGTTAAATTACATCTAACTTTGTTTATATTGCACTTAAGGTAACACTTAAGGTAACACTTAAGGGCTTCATCAAACCGAGATTAAACAGTCTAAACTGAAAAGAGTGATATTAAGTCATTAGTGCCATTGAGTAACACGTTGTGAAGAAAACACCAACACAGGGCTGTAAATAAACAACAATAGAATATAATAAGAATAATCTAAATATATTAAAAAGAAAAGAAAAGTACAAATAAATAAATATAAAATAATAATAAAATAAGATTGAAATTGTAATAAAATAAAAAATACAACTAATATAAAATAGGAATAAATGTGAATAAAACTAATGTAAAAAAAAAATCACAGAATAAAAAATATATAAAAAGGGAATTCAATAATAATATTGAATATATAAGATGAAAATATAAATTAAGAAGGAAATAAGAATGACATAAATAGGAATGAAATGAGAAGTGAACAGATTGAACAAACAGGAAGTGCTCCTCACATAAAGACAGCATTTCCTCTCTGTCCGACGGATAACACAATCTGAACTCAGGCTTTGATTTGATTCACATCTCCATCTTCTACCCCCTCTTGTCTCAGAGTCGCCGGGCAGCAGCACACTTGGTCATTTCTCTTTTTGCTCAGAAACAAGACGGCTGAGGAGCTTCATGGTTTTACATGAGAAAATCAAACGCCGCTGAGAAACGAAAAAAATCCTCTCAGACAGAAAAACGAAACGTGTTCAGAGGTCAGGAGACAAACAGCTGACACCTGCGCGTCTCAAATGACGCGCAGGTGTTAAAAGGAATTAAAACCATCCTGAAATAATCTGTAGGAAATGTAGTTTAAAGCACAATAAGGGAAATATGTATAAATAGGATAAGTGAGATGTAAACTGGAATAAGTCACTTTAATCCGAGTACATGATGATACCCTCTTCTCCTGCACCATCAAAGGGGAGTGGTCAATATGCATTGTATGATAATTGGGGTTTTGTGACTTGCAGAAATAAAGGGATTTAAAAAAGTGAGACATTTGATTTAAAAATAATAATAAATGATGTTTTGCAAATAAAACTAATTCAATATTCCCCTAAATTTAAAACATTAAAAGGAAACACGTTTGATAACATAACGGTGAAAACGTAAAAGAGAATAACATGGACATATTGTGTGATTAAAGCAATATGGTATGTCCAGCAGGAAAGAACAAAGAAAAGAGATTACAAATATATTAAACTGTTACTTTTATATATATCTTTCTGTTTTTTATAAAATAAAATAAGAGATCAATTACAATTAAAACCATTTTTAAACACTCATCAAAAAGCCAATAGGATATACATCAAAACAAGGTTAGGTAGAATTAAATACAAGTTTAAAATACACAAAATAAAATGTTTTAAAAAAGCGTTATTTTAGCCAAAAAGGAAAATGAACACAGAAAGTAGATTAAAAAGATATTAAATATGTTATTTATATATAATTGTTGTTCTTGTTGGGGATGTCCTGGAACAATAGTATTTCTTAAATGGAACAACACATAAAAGTATGTCAAAATGCAAATTGAAACCGTATAATCACAATTCCATAAAATATGCAGTTCACTTTCTTTAATCCAGTATTTAAAACATAATCAAGTCAAGATGGAAAATAGCCTTTATTGTGCTTAAAGATTAAGCATGTAAAGGTTGCTATAGCGACAGCAGGAAACAAAGTCGCTGAGAGGCCGGGCCTGTTCGATGTTGTGTGACACGCTAAAACGGTACTCGCTGATCAGACGTAGACATTGTTATAATAATCAAAGCAATTGTAAATCTTGCGGTCAACAAAAACGCACACACACCTCACGCAGGGGAACAGGATTATAATGAGTATATTATATATTTCATTTTATTTTTATTTGTCCCGCTCACGGTACGCAAAACCTAATGTACAACAAAACATGTCTCTACAAACACGCCTTTGAGCGAAAAGGAGCAGGGGGAAGAATACAATCTTATAATACATAAATACAAATAGATGGTCTGCATAATAAAACATGTTCACAGCCAAACATAACGGTATATTAGGATACTAAGAGAAACACAACAAATAGTTATTTCCCACTTGACGGTTAACGGAAAGAAACAACAACACAAAACAACAACATGACATGGAAAAGGAAAAGGAAAAGGAGAAGGAAAAGGAGAAGGAAAAGTGCAACACCCTCATCTGAGTCCTACTGGAGAAGAAGGTGGAAAGCGACGCATTATAATAATAATAATAATAACAACAATACCAATGGGACCTGCAAATAAAGAACAGACATCACATCAAAGACATCAAACACATGTAGCAATGCAGGACCAGAGTACGTATCCATGTGACCCAAGCCAGCCAATCAATGGTGACCAAACCAATATCTTCTATTAAAACAAAACGGATTACTATTCACGTTGCATGGCTCCTACAATTGTACAACATTCATTTTTCTAACCGTTTAAATCAAAAACAATAAACGGAGATCAGTAGATCAGGTTCATGCAAAGTGCAACATTAGTCGCCCTTAAAAAACAATAGTGATGGCATAAAATAAAAACTCAAATGTACAAGATAGCAAATCCATATCAAACCTGCCACATATTGGATGAAGTGCGTTCTGCAGTCCTTCCTCTCCTGTATGCAGTGTTCATTTGAGCAGGGGCATATATTATATATATATTATATATTAACGCTGATCCTTATTTATATTCTGCTTCAATATGCTCCATATTTATCGCGCGACTTGTTGCTGCAGAGCCCCTTTCCCCCCCTGCAGGGATCATTAAAGCGTCCCCGCTTTTCTTTTTGAATAACTGTATACAGAGGCTTGGGGAGTAACGGGATTACTCAATCAGGATCCAAGAGGGAAGTAACTGTATTCCCTTTCAGCCAAACATGTGGGGTAACAGCAGGATTACCTTTGATTGGTTTTGATGAAAGAACACATATTTATTGCCAGGAATACACAAATGAATGTAATGGAGTTTTGGCGATTAGGCCCCGTTGTGCGGGAGTATCATTCGGGAGGGGAGAACCGATCCGATGAAACCCCCCGGGGTCTTGACCAGAGTTGGGTGTAACGCGTTACTTTGTAACGCGTTACTGTAATAATATTACTTTGTCGGTAACGGAGTAGTGTAACGCGCTACTTTTATAATCCAGTAATCACACTACAGTTACTAACATTGCCCCGACACGCGTTACTTCGTTACTTTCTAAAATCAGTCCTAATCAAACCTCAACAAACACCTGCAAAGAACACATGCTAAGGTGAAGCTAACGCACATAGCTGTTGTTTATTTATATCTCACACACACACACACACACACACACACACACACACACACACACACACACACACACACACACACACACACACACACACACACACACACACACACACACACACACACACACACACACACACACACGTAGTTCTTCTTCTCTGTTTTCCGGTTGTTGCTTGTTTTGAATGACGAATACACACTACCGCTGCCTGCTGGTAAGGAGAGTTATTGCCACTCACGCATGCGCAGTTCGTACGTGCTCGGCTGAAGTCTGGCTCCAGTGCAACACATGGCCAACACGCAGGAGGACACGCTGACGCAACAGCGTGAGCAGAGATAGACTGCGCAAAATATACAGATAGCAGGAGACAGAGGACAGCCACGGTCAGATAGCAGGAGACAGAGGACAGCCACGGTCAGATAGCAGGAGACAGAGGACAGCCACGGTCAGATAGCAGGAGACAGAGGACAGCCACGGTCAAATAGCAGGAGACAGAGGACAGCCACGGTCAGATAGCAGGAGACAGAGGACAGCCACGGTCAAATAGCAGGAGACAGAGGACAGCCACGGTCAGATAGCAGGAGACAGAGGACAGCCATGGTCAGATAGGAAAACATTCAGGATCTGGATCAGTCTTATGCGACAATGGAAACTGAACTAAAGAGAACATTTGAAACTTTAGCAGTCTGCGTGATCTGCCTGCAGGGAGGGGCGGGCCGGCCCTGCGAGTAAAGTAACGAGTAAAGTAACGAATTACTTTATGTAGATAGTAACGAAGTAGTGTAATATATTACTTTTTTTTAAAGTAATATGTAATATATTACTTTTTTTTAGTAACGACCCCATCTCTGGTCTTGACCCTGGTGGTGGGGAATGGATAGTTGGGTCGGTCTGAAGGGGAGGGGCTTAGCTTGACCCTGGTGGTGGGGAATGGATAGTTGGGTCGGTCTGAAGGGGAGGGGCTTAGCTTGACCCTGGTGGTGGTGAATGGATAGTTGGGGTCGGCCTGAAGGGGAGGGGCTTAGCTTGACCCTGGTGGTGGTGGTGGTGAATGGATAGTGGGGTCGGTCTGAAGGGGAGGGGCTTAGCTTGACCCTGGTGGTGGTGAATGGATAGTTGGGGTCGGTCTGAAGGGGAGGGGCTTAGCTTGACCCTGGTGGTGGTGGTGGTGAATGGATAGTGGGGTCGGTCTGAAGGGGAGGGGCTTAGCTTGACCCTGGTGGTGGTGGTGAATGGATGGTTGGGGTCGGTCTGAAGGGGAGGGGCTTAGCTTGACCCTGGTGGTGGTGAATGGGTAGTTGGGGTCGGTCTGAAGGGGAGGGGCTTAGCTTGACCCTGGTGGTGGTGAATGGGTAGTTGGGGTCGGTCTGAAGAGGAGGGGCTTAGCTTGACCCTGGTGGCCGATTATCGGGGCCGATATTCCGCATTTGACCGATTATCGGTATCGGCCTTTTTTTTATCAAATTGCCGATAAAACTTTGGCTCTGATGCGGCCGTTTCTCTGGCTGCAGTCACCACTCTCTGTACACGAGCAATGTCCCGCCCACAGCGCTATCTGATAGGCTATTACTGAAGTGTCAATCAACACTGAAGATTTTCCGGGCGGGAGCCAGCCAGAGAGGCGGGACCTTCTCAGATTACAGGCAGGTGCGAAGAACGCAGACACAGACTGAAGCAAGCAGCAGCGCTGAGCGGCAGAGCCACACATGTGTTTCGAAGGTAAATCAGTTGAAAGCCGAAGTTGCAAAAACACGATCTTATGGTCCAATTCCATCAGTTTCCCAGTTACACAGGGACGCGGGAAGTCAGTCAGAGTTGGGGGTGCGTGCAGCGTCTCGCAGCGGAGGGCAGTTTTTCAGGTCGATATGTGAAGCTCATTAGCTAGCCAACATGTATCCAGCTAATGGTTAGCAACATATTAGAAGTGAGGCTACTAGACTAACGTTAGGTCTACTGTGATAGCCTCACTTTTAATAGTTTGCCAAACATTAGCTAGTGTTTTGCAGTTGCTAGCAGCTTATTGGGATTTCATGCTAGACAGACAGATATAATAAATTAAGCATTATTGTTAGTTAAGCATGTCAGCCTGCAGCCCCACTTCCTGTCTCTCTCTAACTCATAGCAGATGGCTGCACTAAAGAAAAGGGCACAGAGAGGAAACCAGTTGTAAGATGTTTAAAAGTTCATTAAACATAATATAGGCTTAAATGCATTTCAAAGAAGTTGTGTTGGAGTTTGTGTTATTCTACATTTTGACACCAAGATTTTCGGATTTACTGCAAATGTATATCGGTTCCAAATATCGGTTATCGGTCTCCTTGATTACTAATAATCGGTATCGGCCTTGAAAAAGCCATATCGGTCGATCCCTAGAATGGATGGTTGGGTTCGGTCTGAGTGATTGGTTAAGCCGGGGAGTGACGCCCCCGATCACTCATGGAGAGGAGAGAGAGGAGTAACACGGACATAGGAAATGAATGAGGAAAGACGGTCTTCCTGGTTGAACTTGCGCTGAGCTTCATCTGTAACCCTTGGATACCTTCCTCGTTGCTAAGGCTGTGCTGCTGTCTTTCACAAGAAGTAAAAACATCATATTGATATTTATTTTCTCTTGTAGTTATATGCACATTTGAAATTGAGTAATCCGTTTTTTTTTTTATATGTTTCAGATATAGATTAGGTTACTGATTACATTTGTATTTCTGCACATGTAAATAGCAATGGGAATGGTCCCAACATTGCTGCATGAAGCCCCATGGAAGCACAGGAGAAAAGAGAGGCAGAGAGCGCTCCTTCCAGCCTCCAAATCTATTTCTCTTAAACGGAATTAAGTGAGATTGAAGCCCAGCACTGTATTAGATCTTCAAACACACACACACACACACACACACACACACACACACACACACACACACACACACACACACACACACACACACACACAGACGATCTATAAATAACAACCTTTTTCTTCCCGAGCCACAGTGTCACGTCACAGTTTGGCTCCAAGGTCACCTCTCTGCCTCCCCTCACCACAAAAAGCACTTTGAGCAAATGTAAATGTGTGTTCGCTCAGAAACGGACACTAAAAGTGAACAAATGGCTTCATCTGTCCACGTGTCGAGTCACCTGTCATCACCGGACCTGCACACGCATCACGCTGAACGTCCTCTGCCAGATGGTCCTCACTGACATGGCTTTCAAAATGATCTGAATCGGTTTTGTTTTGCTTTCCGACTAAAACACGCCGCGGTGTCGCTTGTAATGAACTCGTCTTAAACCCTATTTATTTAATATAATTAAATCTGCTCGTTTGAATCGCCATCGAGCGACTCAAACGTCCACTTTTCAATTTGACGCCTCGTCCCAAAATGGCTTTTTTCTTGAAATAAAGCAGATGATGAAACACCGTTCGTTCGTTTCAACACTCGCTGCCGCTTCAGTCGATTTAAAACTGACTGCGTTTCAGCCGAGACGCACTAATGGATACTTTTACTGCTTTTATTGGCCGGTAATTTCAGGTTATTGATACAATACGCTGCTGAGAGCGTGATGGGAAACGGACACATACGCGTCCCTCTATTACAGCCTTAGACATGTGTTCCTACCAGCAGCATGGGGTTAAGAAATACATTTTAAAAACAGACATATTTATATTAAAATAGGATATTAAAGATAATAAGTATTGGGTTTCAGGACAGTTAGAATGAAATAGAGAAAGGAGATAGAAAATTACAGAGGTCATTTGTAAACATCCATCAAAAAGCCAATAGAAAAACATAAAATACACAAAATGAAATCAGTTCTTTACATGGCAAACATGTGTGGATGTTAAATCGACATCCCATCCGTCGCCTGTTGGGATCTGTGGGACGAGGCTTATGTCTGAGTGAGTCATTATCTCTTCAGTGTCATCAAACACGAATGCCTGATGTGGTGATGCACCTTTAATCATTGCCCAAGCACCGCACTTGAGTACATCTTCTTTATGTTCACATTTGTTGTTGAAACTGAAACTCCTGCACATGTGGAAGAAGTGTCTGGCGTCGATGTGAAGTCAAGGCCGCTTCCACGCGCTGCTGATCTCGTGTTGCTTTCACAATAAGAGCCTCCTGTATGTGTGTTTTAAAAGCAGCGCTCCGAACAATGGATGCATGGAGTTCAGCGTGACTTCCTGTCAGACCTCCACCTCCACACTCATCCCGCGCTCCGCTACAAAGGCCCTCCGGTAACTACATTAAGCCCATTGTGCCGTTCATCATTCAGGCTTTCGTTACGCTCCTCACGTATGATTCCTCTTTCCTGTACTTACACACACCTCAGCCCCCCCTCTCGTGTACGGTGCGTATCCCCCCCTCTTAGCCGCCTGAGAAAGCAAACACCCCTATCCTGTGTGTGTGTGTGTGTGTGTGTGTGTGTGTGTGTGTGTGTGTGTGTGTGTGTGTGTGTGTGTGTGTGTGTGTGTGTGTGTGTGTGTGTGTGTGTGTGTGTGTGTGTGTGTGTGTGTGTGTGTGTGTGTGTGTGTGTGTGTGTGTGTGTGTGTGTGTGTGTGTGTGTGTGTGTGTGTGTGTGTGTGTGTGTGTGTGTGTGTGTGTGTGTGTGTGTGTGTGTGTGTGTGTGTGTGTGTGTGTGTGTGTGTGTGTGTGTGTGTGTGTGTGTGTGTGTGTGTGTGTGTGTGTGTGTGTGTGTGTGCGCGCGCGCGCGCTATAGTGAAGTGCTAAAAGCCTTTTGTCCAGTAGCAGGAAAGACGATGTCAGCAGCGGCGGTGAGGGGGTCAGTTGGCCTTAGTGTGTGTGTGTGTGTGTGTGTGTGTGGGCCGTAGGACCTAAGAGCCTGTGACTAATGTGGGTGTGTAACCCCGTAACCCCCCTCTCTGTTCCCTTTACATTGTTGCCCCACTGTCCAGATGGTCAGAGAGGAGAATGGATCCTAGGAAGGCGAGGAGAGATTTAAAATTCCTCTGCAGGAAAGGGGGAGAGAGAGAGAGAGGGGGGAGAGAGAGAGGGAGAGAGAGAGAGAGAGGGGGGAGAGAGAGAGGGAGAGAGAGAGAGAATTATTTGATTACATTTTGATTATGTTTAGATGTTAAGGATATTTCAGGCTATACAAATAATACTTTTTAGATATCTGCTAGTTACACGTATTAATAATTATCAGAAGGGAAGCACGAAAAAAGTCTCAAAGCGATGGATTTTTGTAAAGTAAGAAATGAGCTCCAAATGGCCTCGTTAAAACGCTCGTACGTCTGCGCGTATGAGTTGATACTTTAAGTAGAATTGTAGTAATGTATTATTTTTTCCTTTCCATCTCACCGTAAAGAAATCGCATGTCGCTATTCAGGCCGTCTTTGCAGTGGTTCGTCCTTTCCTCCGTTTGACGGTTGCATAAAACCCTCTTTTATGAATGGATGCTTTGCAGAGAGTCGTCGTCTCACAATAAGATCAGAGGAGACGCGTTGTTTCCTTGTTCGACGTCATTACTCTCAGTGACGGGGATTTGCGTCTCCGATATATATTTAGAGAGCAAACGTCTCCATTTCCCGTGAAGGAGAAAAATAGGACTGCACTTAAACGCGGTGCTTCGTCTGTAAACACACAGTCGAGCATGTTGTGTGGAGAAACCGGGGATACAAATGAGCAAGCTGCGCACATCTCTCCGTGGGATTCTCCCGCACGACGCCGTCATTTATTTCCATTGGCTTCCTGCCGTAATGGACTTCGCTTGAACAACATCTTTGTATTTAACCTTGAGAAGCATCTGAGTGCATACGAGCGTGTATGGAGCGCATGCACGGACACACACTTCACTTCCATAATGAGCGTGCACTTACCAGCTTTTCTGACTCAAAGCGCCGGGTTTGTCATTTCTGAAAGGCCACGATGAAGACAAGTAGTTTGAGTTTAGCTGGAAGTCGTCGAGGATCAAATATCCACCATTCTTTAATGCACAGGTGTTACAGACTGTCAGGTGGCGTAATGCCGACACGAGGCACCGTTTGCTTTTTATCGTTTTTGTATTTTTTTTATGATTTACTTATTTATTTATTATTAATATTTAATTTCTATTGTTTTACTTATTTTACTTACCATCAACCTTGTTTATTTTTCTAGCATTTTATATAATTTTTTTATTGTGAGCTGTTTTCTTTGCAGGCATCGTTTTACACGCGAACACTATTATATAATTAGGTTTAAAAAATAGCACAAAAACAGATGATTCTTACTTTTTTCAGTAAACCATAAAAACAGAAAAACTCTCAAAATGCTTTCAAAACTTCATTTAAGTTCAAGTACAAAAGAAAAAGCATCAAAATATAGATGGATAGACTTTATTTATATGGAGGGAAAGTACTCATTATGCAGAATAATATACAGTTGTATCTGTAATTACATATATTATTATTCATCTGGATCTGTGTCTTCACTCAGTTTTCAAATCTAGTGGAGTAGAAGTATAAAAGTACCAGGAGGTGGAAATACCGGCAGTAGAGTACCTTTAAAAATTGGCTGAAATATCCTGACTCTAAAGCTCCAAATTTCTCCTACAATTCCCACAATGCACCTGTGTATCTTTGGTTCTGGTACAAACAGTTATCAGAGTTCAAATCTTTGTTAAATGCAGATTACAAGTGGGATCCTCCTCTCTGCTGCCTCTCATCTCCACTTCCTGTATGCACTGTTCTGTGTTGAGGATGCTTCCTTGGTAGGACAAGTCCTTCAGTCAGGTCCTTCAGAAGCGAGGCAAGAACCCTTCCTAGCCTCGCAGGTGTGCGTCAGATGCGAGGCCCCGCCTTAAATGGAGCGCGATTTCCGCCAAAGATTTGGAAAGTGGTCCGTGCGCAAAGCATTGTGGGGATTCTAAAGACCGCGGAGGATACACATGTGCAGCCTCGAAATGTCCCGCAACGAAGGACGCCGGCCTCGGTAGAATTCTAAGCATCCTGGACATTGGAACATCCTTGAAATAGTGGCTCTGGAGCAGCCTTCCTCGACATTGAGAAACACCCTTCCTCTCTCTTCCTCTTCCTCCTCTCTCCCCCTTCCTCCCCCTCACTGGACCCTCTCTCTCACTGCGCCCACTCAGCTGTGGCAGATCAAGTGTCCTCTCTTTGTTTTTCTTCCTCACACGTCCTCAGAGTGCACATGTCTTGTTTCTTTCCCCTGTAATGATGATACGATGTTAAGGACGCTCAAAGCCAAACATGTTTGGCTTTCTTTCTTAATAAAGAACCACTTTTCTATATATTACTTTGATATGAGTTCAAAGACATCAGATGTGCAGGGCTGCAGTGTTTCGATAATATATCTTATACGTCGTCTTAGATTTAAGTGTCTTCTCATTTTAAAAGCTACATACCTTTCCTCTCATTTGTCTCAACCCACTAAGACTTTAAATCCACATCATCACCGATGGTCCACCCGTGACGTAAGGTATCGGGATAAGACTAGATCTCGTGTTTGGTTATCGAACGTTTTCTCTATTCCTTGAAAGGCTATTCTATTACAAAGCCCATGTTCAGGCTCACGTAATAGTTCCTGTTTTTAAAATGTAAATAAGAAGATATGTACTTTTCTCAATTAATTATAGCGTCCTTTTACCCCTTCAGTCATTAAATCTGCATCCTGATGAGTATTTATCAAAATGGAGTAATATTGTTGAGAAACCATCAGCGGTGAAACATACTAAACATATTTATATAAAATTATATTTCCATATCGCCCGGCCCCGATCAGCTGTATGCTAGACTCATGCTAACTGGAGCTAACGTAAGATAAGAGAAGATAAGATAAGAAGTACTTTATTGATCCCAATTTGGGAAATGTTTGTGTTGCAGCTGCATACAAGACATGAACAGTACAATGAACAATAACAACAACGAAATATGAGGCAAGTTATTATATATATATATAAGTATGTGAGGGATAGAATATTAAATATGAAACTGAGTACATAAGATACAGTAAGAAGGACCTTTGTTAATCCCCGTGGGGAAGTTCAGAAGTTTAACAGCGAGTAAGAATGAAAAACAGGAGATTAATCAAATTAAGGATAAAATCAAAGATAACAATTTAAAATGGTAAATAACTATAAAATCAGAAATTAAAATACACATATATGTATTTGGTCATGTGTATATTATTTACATGTGTAAACAGTGAGTATTTAATCGCGTCACATTGTTGACACCCTATGTCAAAGTCAATCAGTTGGCTCGACAGAGAGATCGAAAAACCGTTTCCCACAATCCAGAATATACAAATATATGTGTGCAAATATGTATATATATATATAATATACATTGTCCATAGAGTGTGCGTGAGTGTCCGTACTGTAGCTATGGTGCTTGGTTATAGAAAACGATGCAGGAAATAAACAAAAGGGAAGCGAATCACTTCCAGGTTTACAGCCCGGTCCAGACAGAGGGCTCTCTCTCCGGTTCCTCCCTCCTCCCTCCTCCCTCCTCCCTCCTCTCCTCGGTATGAATCTGCCGTATCTCATTCCCCAGCACTAATTCCAATTTAATTGCCAGTAGCCCGAAGCCTCCTCAATAGGAGTAACAAATGGTTTGATTCTGTAGACTTCATCAGACTGCATTTTAAATGCGACACAGTAACCCGGCGAATGCCAATGAAGCCTGGCGAGCAGCTCCTCTGTTTACTAATTATCCCTTTTCTTACTCCCAGCCACACTGCACAAGTTGTCTGATTAAATCGGATTTGTGGGGATTGGAGGGGGGGGGGGAGGCATGGTCCGACTTTTGTAAATGATCCGCAAGACCAGCAGATGAAGAGGCCGACTGTAAATCACGGCAAAGGAGCGTCCTGTGATTCTCACGGAGACATTCATTCCCAGGGAGCGTCGTGTTTGAGCTTTACAGTCAGCATGGCGGGGGGGGGGGGGGGGGGAGAAACAAACACATGCTGGTAAATAAATTCCTTACTGACATTTCAGGATTTATATGCACTGCAGCCGGGCGGGGTGTTACATCAAAACTCTAAAACCCTTTCAGGAGACGTGCTGCAGGAATACTGATTCTCCTTTAGTTAGTCTGCAGGCTGTATTATCTTGAAGGTATATTCTACAACACTTTCCCGACTTGCAGACATGTTCAACAGCTGGGGGTCTTGATAGATTTGTTGGGAAAAAATAAGGCTCCCAATTCCTACATTTCCCACAATGCTCTGCAGTTGCATTGGATGGGAGCTGAGGAAGGGTACTCATGTAGTTAAGTAGCATTGGTGTTTGGTATATTCCCATGATTGTAACCTTGCGTTATGCAGGCAGAGATTGTTATCCTTAGCCAACGTCCCAATTCCTCCTACATTACCCACAATGCACCTGAGCAGCACTGATTGTCACTTTAAGAACAATTAGCAGAATTTAAATCTTTGGTAAATGCAAATGTGCTCAGAAATATCAACTGAAAGTATTTTTTAACCTCATTTGAAGACGACACTAAAGTCCTTCCTTCAATACTTTCTGACCTGTTTTTTCATTATCCTACATTTCCCATGATGCACCTCATTAGCATAGATTTATTATGAACACATTCCCATGATGACCTTGCATCATCATGACTTAAATGCCTCGTTAATGCGGATTTGAAGTAAGAAAAAGCACGTTGTTGTTTTTAATGCAACAGATCAGTGTGTTGCTCTTCGTTCTCTTCCTCCCGTCTTTTCGGGCGGTGATAATTCACGTCGGCTCGCAGCGGCGCTGGCGCTGGAAGATGAACGGCTCGCAGCGAGATTAATGCCACCAGATGCCAGGCGAGATGCCATATTAATTACCCAGAGATAATGTCAGCGACTCCATATGGCGGCTCAACCGGCCATTTAGTGACAGGGAGAGGTCTTTATACTGTACTGATATTCTATTCACAGCAATACTTCCATCAGATCTCCACATTTAAAAATATAATAAAATGAAAAAAATGACATTGTTATAGAAATAATTATTTAATTAGATTTCATAAAAATACTGAAATACAAAAAATATGTGAAAATACACTTTACGTGTTTAAATAATTATGTATTTGTTATATTGTCATGTTTTTCGATTTGTATAGACATTTATAAAAAAATATATTATATTCTAAAATATTTTCTGTGTAAGAATAATAATAAAAAAGTAACATTTATATCAATATTTAATAAAAAAAAATACAATATGTAAAATATAATTATTATATATTATATATACCGCCTCAAAACCTCCTTTCCCCCTGAGATGAATATGGTGATTCTGATTTCAATACCTGTGATACCGTACATAAAATACAGCTTCCTAAATATCTACTGTATGAAACGCTGCCCTTCAACACCAGGCTATTTCCATTCAGGAATATTCTCTCCTTTATTAATGATCAAATCAAATCATGACTGAGTCTTTAGCGTCATGTTTGATAACCTCACATGTGGAAAACACAAAGCAGCAGCACGTCTGAAGGTAAACATTCTGCTGCAGAGTGCTTTCTCTGTTTCTGACAGTCATTCCTCCCTCCTACTGTCGGATCAATAAATAGTTCTGTGGAGGTGTTTTTAATCAATTAGAAGTGGCACAAACATCTCATTCCTTTGGCGCAGACATACGGCTGATGATAAATGCGAGAGGACGCTGTGCACAGCTGGAGAACAGGATACTCTGAATGAGACGCTGAACATTAGCACAGAGGTGATGCTGTTCTTCCTCTGGAGGAGAAGGATGTGAACTGAGCATGGTTTGTGTATGAGCTCCAACACGGAGACATAAGGCGCTTTCACACCGCAGTACTTTTCCCAGGATTAGTTCCGATAGTTCCTGGGATTTTGCGTTCACACCAAAAAGATCTGGAACTAGAACTTTTTTTTGCAAACCACGCCCCATAAAACTCTGACAAGTTTTTGTGAAGCCGCCATTTTATTAGCTCGCATTAGCATTATTAGCATTAGCATTAGCCCAGTGCACCAACGCAGAGGGACTAACTTATGGCAACACAAAATAAAACATGGGAGCGGTGGAGATGAGGAGGTGTCGGCGTTCTGGCGATTTACTCTGAAGGCTTCAATAGAAGCTGCTGGGAGTCCCAGCAGCTTCTCCTGAAGCCTTCCCCAACTCCGGGGACTTCCGGCCGGGGACTTTGGGCGGCAGTATACGCCGTGAAGTGGTTTGCGGCCTACCAGTAAACCCAAAGCAGAAGAAGAAGAAGTGACGTCAGCGGCTTCATTTGCCTAATCCTCCCCCAGGGGACTTTTTCCAGTGTGAACGCGATTTACAAGATAGTTCCAGGAAATAAAAGTTCCGGGGGAAATATCCGGGAACTTTTCCTGGGAAAGGTATCTGGTGTGAAAGCGCCTACAGGTAAACAAGAATAAATCGTCAGTAGCAGCAGGTTAACGCTGACAAAAAGACAACTCTTTGTATGGAAATGTCAGCATGCCAGTTCAGATTGTTTACTTGCTTAGATTAAACCATTTCATTTCATTTCAAACCTTTATTTATCCAGGTGTATCCCATTGAGATCATTGATCTCTTCTTCAAGGGAGACCTGCTCAAGTACTGTAGGTTCCACATGAAACATAAAAACATAAACAGAACAATAGAAAACAACATTAGCTTCAGTTTGAGGCGAACCGGAGGTTGTTTGCTCAGGTTGAGGAGTGATGCAATTTGGATGCAATGCATGTTATGTAAACTAGTTTAACTGTGTGTGTGTGTGTGTGTGTGTGTGTGTGTGTGTGTGTGTGTGTGTGTGTGTGTGTGTGTGTGTGTGTGTGTGTGTGTGTGTGTGTGTGTGTGTGTGTGTGTTGTGTGTGTGTGTGTGTGTGTGTGTGTGTGTGTGTGTGTGTGTGTGTGTGTGTGTGTGTGTGTGTGTGTGTGTGTGTGTGTGTGTGTGTGTGTGTGTGTGTGTGTGAAGTAATCAGATGTTATACTTAAGCAGAAGTAGCAATACTAGCAAGTTAAAGCCCTGCATTCAAAGTCATACTATCTTATAAAATATACTTCTTATTTGTATATAAAGTACTGGCTTTGAGCAGGGACCCGTCACAGCTGCTAAAGGTGGAGCTCATTTTAATTAGTGTATTACTTTAATTACTTTCTCAACACTAATCCCACCATTTAATCTCCTGAACTTTGATTATCCTCTTTAGTTTCCACTAATCTTGCCCTACAGTTGAAAAAAACACTGTAGGCAACGTCCCTGAGTCCACGTTTGATTTGTGGGAGCGGCTCACAAGATGTGCGTTAAGCCAAACCAAGACATTTAGGATAAAAAATGATTGTATTGATGGGAAAAGCTGCCTTTCATTAAGCAGATGCTAACACTGATAGGCTAACACTGAAACACATGAGCACATACTACAGTTTAAAAAAGCAAATACAAATCTGAAAGAAAAAAAATCGTGCGGGGCCCGTTTTTGGTTGCGTTTCCACTTGGCCTAGTTTTGGCCCGGGGCGACTTTTTCACCTTTTTTCTGGCCCGACTAAATCGTGGTTCTAGGGCCAGGAACAACCGGGCTGAGTCGGGCTGAGCATGCTAAACTAGAGAGAGAATCGCTGGCAAGGCGGCTACAACTACAACAAGATGACCATATGACCGTGATTTAATTGTAACACACGTTTCTAAATGATGCCGAAGTAACAACATACTGATACCGGTTAGTAAGAACCATGAATTAATGCTTTGACGAGTCTGCAGACAGACGGCAGAGAAACACCCTTTAAAATGCGTGTTTTCTGAATGGAGATCGGCTAAGCTAACGTTATATATGCTCCGACCGTCCACACTCACAACAACGGCCTACAGACATAAATAAACCAGCGACTGTATTCTCCATGACACAGACAGTCTGTGGTTTGTACTTGTTTAACTTCTGTCTAGTTTCTGAACAGATATGAGGAGCTGTGAGCTCTGAGTGCTAACAGCTAACGGCTGTGTTGTTTTTTGGGGCTCTAATTGAAGATGACGTCACGGCTCCGCCTACACTGCGTTACTATAGTAACTGCCCCAGTTCCTAAACTGTAATGGAAACGCGCCATTAAAGTATTATCCAGAACAGCTTACGGAGAAGAGATAACATCTGATCCATTTACAACAGGGGTCTCCAACACGTCGATCCTACCGAGCTACCGGTAGCTCGCGGGCAGCTTTTCAGTAGCTCGCCGCTCGATTATAGCGTAGTAAGGTTGCTTCTTGATTTTTCGGCCGCGGCTGGACAATAACGTTTTTTTATTTTAGAATTTTTTCTGTCACACGAATATAAAATTGGTCCGTGACGCACTGACCAATGAACAGACGTGACAGCGGCACAGCGACACCACACACAGACCAGTCTGCTTTCTCCAGCAGCACCAGTCAGAACCAACGGCAGAATGACCCGCTCTGAATCAGGCCGCGTCGCTGCGGCACACACACAGGGAGGGATTTGTGTTTTTTGAAAAACACTCGTTATCGTCATGTCAGGTTTTTGGTGGATTTAATCAAGTCTCGGATTGCAGAGTATGAATGTCCTCTTGCTATTTTCAGTTGATAAATACTTGTGTAAAGTTTGTGAAGGCAGGAGGAAAGCTTCCGCGATCACCGTCTCCTCCCCGTTCCTCCAAACCCCGCCCCCTCCCTGGAAATAATGAGTGACAGGCTGACAGTGACCCGATAGAAACTTTATTATTCACTTAATCACTGATTGAGATGATGAAGCTAACTTAGTCTCATGCATTCATGGGATTTATGTAACAGTAAGACAGAGAATACGTGTGCACCCACATGCAGTATTTTTGCTTTGATATGCTGTTGTAAATACTCCTGTTGTCTGCTGTGTTCAGACTCAAGTCCTGTGTGTGATGCCACATTCAGGACATTCAGTGTCCTTTCTTAACAGAAGACTGTAGCTAGACTGCAGAAGTATTAGCTTTTTGTTTTTGAGGATGGAACAACTTCACACACAGATATAGGGAGGCTAGACCTATACAGATTTATTATGGTTTATAATTTAATGTCAAGACAAGGAAGAAGAAGAAGATGAAAAAGAAGGCTGAACTGGTCAGTGTCAATCCTGTGGAGATGGAGGTGGAGGTTATAAATCTCCAAAATCATGTTCAGCTGAAGTCTCAGCAAAACTCACAACATTTCTGGAGCCTTGTAGACCCAGAAAACTATAAGAACATTCACCAAGCAGCACTGAACACGTCTGCTTTATTTGGTTCTGTTCTGCAGACCTTTGTGAAGCAGCTTTTTCTGACATGAATGAAATCTAAATACAGAACAAGACCGACTGATGGACATGTACATGACTCTATTAGAGGGAACCTAAGTGGGTCCAGCAGACACCTCTATGGTGGACTCCATGCAGCGCCATTCATCTCACCAACTGTAACAAAGAGTGAATGCACTTATTTGACCATAAGTGCATAAGATGCTTGTAAGGTGGTGATTAAGGACATGTATGTGAATCTTCAGTGAAGTACTCACTATGTGGGCCATAATAATATGTGAGAAATGTTCGTGTTCTTGGACCTTGATGTGAAGTTAAGATGTTTGATAAGCTTTAGGTATTGCAATTTCACACGTGTACAAAAGTATAGCTTAATTCAACTGATGAGTGCTATGTGAATAAATGTAAGCGATGCGATGCAAGTAGCTCTTGGCCACTTTCATTTTTTCAAAGTAGCTCTCAGATGAAGAAAGGTTGGAGACCCCTGATTTACAACAAACACTGTATGGTCTTTTTAGGTTTTACTGGCATTGTAACCCTGCTCGTAATCCCACATTTTGTTCAATTCCACCCCCCGAGTGTCGGAGGAGTTAAAATGATCTTGTTAATTAGGCCGGTGTGAGGAAGAACTTGTTTATTTTCTGATGGAGTTTGAGTTTCGACTGGACTCAACAGCTGCACAGCGGGGGTCCTGCTAACAGCCACTGCGGTGTGAAGTCCTTCCTGTCCTAACGTTTCAGCGGGGACCTTTTCTCCTCGCACCGGAGAAAATTACAGACGGCATGTATTTGTTCTTTCAAGACAACACCCTTTCCTCCGCTGACATCGGGCGACCTTTACGGAGACGCCGTGCCCTGATGTGTGATGAAGGAACAACAGACACTCTGAGAGGAGACGAGCTAAAGAGCAGCAGACAGAGAGGATGTTGTGACGGGAGAAACATTCAGTCTGTAGAGGAAACATAGCAGTCTCTGTTCAGCTGTATATCAGTACATAGTGTCTCTACTTTAAAGAGTCCTCTCCTGCTGATGTTCAGGTGTACATCAGTACATAGTGTCTCTACTTTAAAGAGTCCTCTCCTGCTGATGTTCAGGTGTATATCAGTATGTAGTGTCTCTACTTTAAAGAGTCCTCTCCTGCTGATGTTCAGGTGTATATCAGTATGTAGTGTCTCTACTTTAAAGAGTCCTCTCCTGCTGATGTTCAGGTGTATATCAGTATGTAGTGCCTCTACTTTAAAGAGTCATCTCCTGCTAAGGTTCAGGTGTATATCAGTTTGTAGTGCCTCTACTTTAAAGAGTCATCTCCTGCTAAGGTTCAGGTGTATATCAGTTTGTAGTGTCTCTACTTTAAAGAGTCCTCTCCTGCTGATGTTCAGGTGTATATCAGTATGTAGTGTCTCTACTTTAAAGAGTCCTCTCCTGCTGATGTTCAGGTGTATATCAGTATGTAGTGTCTCTACTTTAAAGAGTCCTCCCCTGCTGATGTTCAGGTGTATATCAGTATGTAGTGTCTCTACTTTAAAGAGTCCTCTCCTGCTGATGTTCAGGTGTATATCAGTATGTAGTGTCTCTACTTTAAAGAGTCCTCTCCTGCTGATGTTCAGGTGTATATCAGTATGTAGTGTCTCTACTTTAAAGAGTCCTCTCCTGCTGATGTTCAGGTGTATATCAGTATGTAGTGTATCTACTTTAAAGAGTCCTCTCCTGCTGATGTTCAGGTGTATATCAGTATGTAGTGTCTCTGCTTTAAAGAGTCCTCTCCTGCTGATGTTCAGGTGTATATCAGTGTGTAGTGTATCTACTTTAAAGAGTCCTCTCCTGCTGATGTTCAGGTGTATATCAGTATGTAGTGTCTCTACTTTAAAGAGTCCTCTCCTGCTGATGTTCAGGTGTATATCAGTATGTAGTGTCTCTACTTTAAAGAGTCCTCTCCTGCTGATGTTCAGGTGTATATCAGTATGTAGTGTCTCTACTTTAAAGAGTCCTCTCCTGCTGATGTTTAGGTGTATATCAGTATGTAGTGTATCTACTTTAAAGAGTCCTCTCCTGCTGATGTTCAAGTGTATATCAGTATGTAGTGTCTCTGCGTTAAAGAGTCCTCTCCTGCTGATGTTCAGGTGTATATCAGTATGTAGTGTCTCTACTTTAAAGAGTCCTCTCCTGCTGATGTTCAGGTGTATATCAGTATGTAGTGTCTCTACTTTAAAGAGTCCTCTCCTGCTGATGTTCAGGTGTATATCAGTATGTAGTGTCTCTACTTTAAAGAGTCCTCTCCTGCTGATGTTCAGGTGTATATCAGTATGTAGTGTCTCTACTTTAAAGAGTCCTCTCCTGCTGATGTTCAGGTGTATATCAGTATGTAGTGTCTCTACTTTAAAGAGTCCTCTCCTGCTGATGTTCAGGTGTATATCAGTATGTAGTGTATCTACTTTAAAGAGTCCTCTCCTGCTGATGTTCAGGTGTATATCAGTATGTAGTGTCTCTGCTTTAAAGAGTCCTCTCCTGCTGATGTTCAGGTGTATAGCAGTATGTAGTGTCTCTACTTTAAAGAGTCCTCTCCTGCTGATGTTCAGGTGTATATCAGTATGTAGTGTCTCTACTTTAAAGAGTCCTGTCCAGGTGTGTACCATCTACATGCACTAAACCCTGTATAACAGACTACGGGAAGAGACCCTGAAAAAGCGTACAGCCTCTCGAGTGGAAAACGAACACAGGTGTTGTACCCGGGTATTTCTACACTTCTCTAACGGAAGAGAAACCCCTGCCCATCTTCCCCTTGGTAACGATGAGTGTGTCCCTCTCTGTAGATAAACGATATCTCACTATGGACTGATATGGACAGTAGTGACAGTCGCAGCAGTGATGGGGCTGGGGGGGGGGGGGGGGTGATGGCTACTGTCTCAAAGAACACATGCATAAAAACAATTAATTCTATAAAACAGTCATCATTGAAAATACATGTTCATTTAAACGTAAATAGATGTAATTATACAATGGCTGCATTAGTGTAATAATAACAGTGTAGTGTGTAATCTTGAACTCCCTCCAGGTGTGTGTTTACCTGCTGCTCGTCCCCACCAGTACAACTCTCCCTCTCTCCCCATCCGACCACTGTCACCTCCCATTGGGAGAGTATTCCTCTCCATTACCGGCCCCGTGCCCCTCCACTTAAATAACAGCAGCCCTGCCACTCCTGGCCCATTAACACACACACACACACACACACACACACACACACACACACACACACACACACACACACACACACACACACACACACACACACACACACACACACACACACACACACACACACACACACACACACACACACACACACACACACACACACACACACACACCGTTATAAATAGCAGGTGGGCAAAGAAGTAGAGGCTGGTTAGAGGAGGTGAATTATTCCAAAACAGGCCTGAGACTAAAGCCACACACACACACACACACACACACACACACACACACACACACACACACACACACACACACACACACACACACACACACACACACAACACACACACACACACACCTCTCTCCGGCCCCAGGTGTCACTTTGGGCCGACTCAATTTTGCCCTGTAATGGACCTCCCGGGTCAACTCCTTTTTCTCCACCTGTTTTATCTGCACACCGCTCTCTTCATCCATCAGCCGCCGACAACACATTTACTTTTTCCTGCGACACACACACACACACACACACACACACACACACACACACACGTGCACACACACACACACACACACATTATCCCCGCACTGACTGTATACTTTGCACCACTTCATTTTGTCCGAGACTCATCAGCACTACTGGAACTGTGGACAACTGTTGCAAGAGGAGGAGGAGGAGGAGGAGGAGGAGGAGGAGGAGGAGGAGGAGGAGGAGGAGGAGGAGGAGGAGGAGGAGGAGGAGGAGGAGGAGGAGGAGGAGGAGGAGGAGGAGGAGGAGGAGTTTTCCACTCAGAGATCAGGAGAACTACTACGAGGCGAAGTCAGCTTTAATACTGTAATGTGAATCTATTTCAAATATATACCCAGGTGTGTGTGTGAAGAAAATAAACGTAATGTGTGTGACGGTGTATTTATACACAGCACCTTTGAACACGAGCGCTTTTCAATCATGAGAAACATTACGAGCATTAAGCGGAAACACATTATGAAATGGCATTTGATAAAAGTCATTAAAAAGCAAAGGCCACAGCAGGTCTCTGAACTTAAGTGTGTGTGTGTGTGTGTGTGTGTGTGTGTGTGTGTGTGTGTGTGTGTGTGTGTGTGTGTGTGTGTGTGTGTGTGTGTGTGTGTGTGTGTGTGTGTGTGTGTGTGTGTGTGTGTGTGTGTGTGTGGTGTGTGTGTGTGTGTGTGTGTGTGTGTGTGTGTGTGTGTGTGTGTGTGTGTGTGTGTGTGTGTGTGTGTGTGTGTGTGTGTGTGTGTGTGTGTGTGTGTGTCATGAGAAAATAGCTTTTTAACATCCCAAGTCCAGGTCGCTCCAATGTTTGTGTTTATTGGCGCTGCCGCAGGAAGTAGGAGTCGCATCACTTAGTCTGCAGCCTTGGTAGGACGCTAACCGTCTTAAAGGCAACTATATGAGTAGACGTACATATGGTGTGGAGACGAGCCTTTAATTAACCAGCATCACCTTTTATGTTCACCTTGGTTCTCAGAAATCTAAAATGTCTCCCCCAACACGAGTCCATATCCACGATGCGGTCGCTGGTCTCGTCTCAAAGTCTGGATCCCGTAGGCATGTTTGCAACAAGCACGCTCAGCTTCATGTCTAGTTATTGTACTCGTCATCATTTGAAGTATTGAGAGTTCAAACGAGCGGCAAGTCATAACGTCGACTCTTGTTCTTCTCCCGTTCTGTCGGACGTCTTTTTAAATACTTTCTCACACAATTACGCATGGCTTTCATCTACACTTCAAAGTGACATTGTCTTTGTCCAGCACCTCTTTGTTTGCGTGTGTAGGTTTCATATTCCCTCCGTGTCCACGCCTCAGCCACGACCTCAGGTCAGAGGTCAGGTGACCTTTTACATTCCCACCGTTGTTCCTCCTCTAATTCTTCATCTTGGACCAAAGTCTCTCACCCTCTGAAGATTACCTCTCCAACAGCGACGTGTGTCGACGTGAAGCCTTTGGTCCGAAGTCGTCTGCAGACAAATCCCATACGATACAAGTCATTCAAATGTGTTTGCTTTAAAGCGTAGTCTCTTTTAAACCTTCTTCATACGCGTTGAGTGATTGCATGTAATCGCTTTCACACATGAATGCTGATTACACGGGATTTGAAAGATTACATTTGAAATGATCACTTTTTAAAGCAAAGACTGATAAAAAAGACGATTTCTTGAGTGTGTAGTCGTCCACTGACGGAGCCTAGTGTGTTACTTTAATGTGATTTAATGTATGGATATAGAAGAAGCATTTCCCCGCCTGGTCGCTGATGTTTTCCACGAACATGCAGACAGAAACGCGAGACACAAAAAACACGGTAATCCTTCAAATTGAAAACAGAAGATTTTCCTTTTTTCACAATCGAGAACAAGTGTCCTCGCAGCGTTGACGTTACCGGAAGCCCACTGAAATACAAGCGATAACAAACCGACTCTCAGCGGCCGGCAGACGGAAGCTTTAAGAAGCACTGAGAGAGAGGCCGGGAGAGAGTGGAAGTGAGCGGGAGGCATGTCTGTCAATCAAAGCTCGTTAAGGACCAGCAGACCTGGAGGGGGTCCAGCAGACCTGGAGGGTTCTGCAGACCTGGAGGGGTCCAGCAGACCTGGAGGGGGTCCAGCAGACCTGGAGGGGGTCCGGCAGACCTGGAGGGGGTCCAGCAGACCTGGAGGGGTCCAGCAGACCTGGAGGGTTCTGCAGACCTGGAGGGGGTCCGGCAGACCTGGAGGGGGTCCAGCAGACCTGGAGGGTTCTGCAGACCTGGAGGGGGTCCGACCCGATCGATAGCCTCTTCATTGAGAGAATGAAAGAGCAGGAGCAGACGGGCCGAGGAAGACGCGGCACAGGAGGAGAGCAGCTTCATGCATGCATGGGTTTGGATCTGAGGTGTTACCGGCATGGCGAAGGTCGCAAGCTTTGGATAAGGCTTTACTAAAGTGTGCCTCAAGCAGGGTGCCGCTAAGGACTCATGGGGTTTGAATCTGCTGCTAACAGGTTTCATTCCTAGGTTGGCATGTTCACATTTAGTGTCGTGGGGTTAGGGTGAGTCTGTATGTCAACGGGTAAGCAGCATGCGCACGGGAGGAAGCTAGCTTAGCATCCGGAGCACGCTTTGGTTTGCACTCCAGATGTTACCTGCAGGGTCCAGTGGTTTAGAACAAGGGTTAGGGATAAAGCAAAGGATGAAGTACAGACATTACTTCGTGTTACGTTCCCTATTGGGCTAGGGGAACCACAGGGAAGCGACACGACCAGAGTGGTATTGGTATAATTATAAGTGGTTTTATTATAAAGCAAGGTAAACAAAATGGCAGGCAGGCTGAAACAAACAAGAGGGCCAAAAGGGCACAGGTTGACAGATAACCAAACTAAGGGAGGACTCAAAAGGAGTCTCAAGGCATACAGGGAGAATACATACGAATATACTAAATAGAGAACAAAACCTCACTTCAAGAGTGGTACAACTAACAAAGGGAGTCTACACAAAACACACAGCTAACCTAAAGGCAACAGTCACACATCCTAACGATACTCTAAACCCTAACTAAGCTACTCTACACTCGACTAACACCCCATATCACACGCAGATAAACCCACCAGGTTAACCACAGAATGAAGAGCAAGTAGCGAGAGGCGTCTGTCCCTCAGCAGAGCCTCCAGAGTGGTGATAGTCCGCAGCCTTTGTACTCCTCCCCAGCAGGTGTGCGCCGGCTGTGCGCTGCGATTGGACAACGTCCATCCAATCACCATCTTCCGAGGCGGACCAGGAGATGGGCAGCCAATGATGTTGGAGCAACCACACAGCTCATTTGCATAAACACACACACAGCTGAAAACACTCACAGGCAGATTAAGGAGCAGACAAACAGCATCCGTAACACTTCCCAACAATCATCCAAAGTAAATCTAAAAGAAGTGTGGGGGAAACTTCTGAAGCAACTGGAGTCAGGACTCAGATGCGGCTTTCACACCAGCGCTTTTCAGTTTCTCGCTCCGAGCGGGAGCTTTTCTGGTTCGGCTCCGGTTTCTCTTTTCAGCTCCCGCTCTGTGCACACCGCCCACTGGCGCCCCAGAGCTGCCCCTGCTGCGTCATGACGTCACCGTTTACATCGCTGATCGCTCACAACAACAACAACAACAACAGCGTCGGGTCGATGATCGTGTTGCTTTTAATCACACGAAGCCAGAATAAATTGAATAACGACTTCTCCAACCTTATGCTTTTCTCCAGAGTGCCGTGGTTCATTGTTTATGAATGTGTTTCTGCAGCATTTACCGACCGCTGCAGTGCTTCTCTTCCACGGGGTGTATTCTCCCGTTAGCTCCCGGTTAGCTCCCGTTAGCTCCCGGTTAGCTCACACTGCAGCGGCCGCTCTAAAGTATTCACTGTCCGACTCACACAAGCAGCTGATGCATATCCCCAGTTCCCCTTAGCCTAAGTGAATGTGTGTCAGTCTGAATTGACACTGTTTGGTATCACAACGCTGTTATGAAAGTTTCTCTGGTATCAAACGGGTGATGTTGGCATAGCAACCGAAGCTAAACTGACTACTTGCATCCGATAGCGGCAATAATACAAAACAACACGTCTGCCTCTCTCCACAATGATCGATAACAGCGAACGGATGGTCAAAGTAAGGCACAAATAAACAGAATCACACGAAGCCTGGTTAGTGTTGCCTGACTTTATAAAGTGTGTGTATAGGCACTACTGCTTGTAGGCAGGCATAACAGTCGACCCATGGGAGGTGGGTTTAGTTTCCTGCACGCCTCGACGTGAGAGAGACGTAAGCGACGTCGCCTCTTAGCTCCAAAGCTCTTGCCTCTGGACCGACAATTTTTTGGAGCTGGAAATGAAGCGGATTCCGGAGCTAAGAGCCGGCGCCGCTGCGGTGTGAACTGGAAAACCCGGCGCTTTTCAGGCTCTAGCTCCGAGCCGGAGCTGAAAAGGCGCTGGTGTGAAAGGGGCAACAGAGACACGAGGAGAGCTGGAGCTCTGATGGAAACAGGTGGTGCGTCACGAGTTGACACGGCGGTTGCCAAACCAATTCTGAAGAAGTCGTTCTGCAGCTCGAGGTTTTAACTAGTTGGGAGTGTAATAATCAACATTCTTCATCAGCGAGACTAAAGCGACATGGACCCTGAATCTAACAGCTCTCGTCCAGAGGAAAGAACGTGTCAGGGAACCTTCGTCCCTGAACCGTAAACTACCTCATGGCGGCTTGTGCTCTGCGCCCAAGCTGCTCCTCCTTCAGAGAGATAGCAGCAACACCCAGGTCCGTAGACCTAGGCCACGAGAAAGGAGACGGTGAGAGGAGAACATGATGAACTGGGTCGACGGTTGAATACCTGAGCAAATGATTCCCAACACAAAGGGTGACGTGAAAGACTCACGGCGGTTAAACCTGTTGTTTAAACCTGTCGGCATGTTCACATTTAGTGTCTTCATACCAGCGCGTCAGGAATATACAGCACCGCAGGAAGCTAGCTTAGCATTAGCCACGAGCATGGACTAGTTAGCATTACTAATTCATCTTAAACACTGCATTGCTTCATATACTTCTACTCCACAACACCAAAGTGACGGGATGGGAAAGCACGACACGCAGATGATGCAGAACTGTTCTTTTATCTACCGACTATTTTAAAAAACACAATGAAACCTCACGTGGACTATAAAGACACAATATTCATACTTCTTAACAGCCATGCTGCATACCGTTGATACTTGTTCCGGAGTACTTTAAGACCACGGTATTACTTTACTTCAGGACCTGATCCCTCTCACGGACGACACACATTGAAACACACAGACGGATCTCGAGTTGCGAAGCTTTGTCAATATGTATTCCTCTCCCCTCTTGGTCTTGGAGCTCGTCTCCTCCATCCTTCCTCCAGCGCTGCAGCTCGTCTCCTCCCTCCTTCCTCCAGCGCTGCAGCTCGTCTCCTCCCTCCTTTCTCCAGCAGAGGAGAGAGAGAGACAGTGATTGATCTGGTGTCGAGGCTGTCGCGAGCCTCCTGCTCCTGCCGTGGTTATGAACACGAGGCGGGCTGCTCTTCATAGATTTTTAAATTAGTGTCAGCTTTGCCCCAAAGATGTGTTATTGACTGACGAAACAGAAACTGAGCCGCACACACTCAGTCCGTCCCCAGAGCTTCCCCTCGGCCTGGTAATTGAAAAAGTGTGAAGTGTGTGTGTGTGTGTGTGTGTGTGTGTGTGTGTGTGTGTGTGTGTGTGTGTGTGTGTGTGTGTGTGTGTGTGTGTGTGTGTGTGTGTGTGTGTGTGTGTGTGTGTGTGTGTGTGTGTGTGTGTGTGTGTGTGTGTGTGTGTGTGTGTGTGTGTGTGTGTGTGTGTGTGTGTGTGTGTGTGTGTGTGTGTGTGTGTGTGTGTGTGTGTGTGTGTGTGTGTGTGTGTGTGTGTGTGTGTTTTCCCGTAGAGTTACATTCAAAATAAATCTAAATTATTAGCAGGGTTACAATACATTTCAAATACAGATCGATATATTCTAAGTAGAGTAACTGCCTGACATGTCTTTGGCTTTCATGAATGCATGTACTTTTACTTTTGGTACCTGATACTCTGATAATAATTAATAAAAAGTTCGTACTTTCACTTAAGTGGCTTTTACTCACTTTTACTCCAAGTACTACCCAGGTCACAAAAATACTGCAATACATGTTCAGAATGTGCAATACGTCCGTCTCCTGTCACTCATACTTGACTGCACTTAACTCTATTTTAAATAAGACCTTGCAGTGAACTTGCGTCACGCTTTCATTCTCCAAAGAGTGCACTAGGAGGGATACCAAACTACAATAGAGCAGACCGGATTCATATTGACGTGTTGAAAACAGAAAGAAAATGCGTGTTAAGTCAAAGGGATCATTTTAAATATTTTCTTCCATGTTTTAATCTGAGGAAAGACTTTGGCCTCGCAGTGAACTTGCATTTCTGCTTGTGTCTCAGTGTGACTTTGAATGCAGGACTTAGTGTCTCAACTTTAAAGAGTCCCCTCCTGCTGATGTTCAGGTGTATATCAGTATGTAGTGTCTCTACTTTAAAGAGTCCTCTCCTGCTGATGTTCAGGTGTATATCAGTATGTAGTGTCTCTACTTTAAAGAGTCCTCTCCTGTTGATGTTCAGGTGTATATCAGTGTGTAGTGTCTCTACTTTAAAGAGTCCTCTCCTGTTGATGTTCAGGTGTATATCAGTGTGTAGTGTCTCTACTTTAAAGAGTCCTCTCCAGCTGATGTTCAGGTGTATATCAGTATGTAGTGTCTCTACTTTAAAGAGTCCTCTCCTGCTGATGTTCAGGTGTATATCAGTATGTAGTGTCTCTACTTTAAAGAGTCCTCTCCTGTTGATGTTCAGGTGTATATCAGTGTGTAGTGTCTCTACTTTAAAGAGTCCTCTCCTGTTGATGTTCAGGTGTATATCAGTGTGTAGTGTCTCTACTTTAAAGAGTCCTCTCCAGCTGATGTTCAGGTGTATATCAGTATGTAGTGTCTCTACTTTAAAGAGTCCTCTCCTGCTGATGTTCAGGTGTATATCAGTATGTAGTGTCTCTACTTTAAAGAGTCCTCTCCTGTTGATGTTCAGGTGTATATCAGTGTGTAGTGTCTCTACTTTAAAGAGTCCTCTCCAGCTGATGTTCAGGTGTATATCAGTATGTAGTGTCTCTACTTTAAAGAGTCCTCTCCTGCTGATGTTCAGGTGTATATCAGTATGTAGTGTCTCTACTTTAAAGAGTTCTCTCCTGCTGATGTTCAGGTGTATATCAGTGTGTAGTGTCTCTACTTTAAAGAGTCCTCTCCTGCTGATGTTCAGGTGTATATCAGTATGTAGTGTCTCTACTTTAAAGAGTCCTCTCCTGCTGATGTTCAGGTGTATATCAGTATGTAGTGTCTCTACTTTAAAGAGTTCTCTCCTGCTGATGTTCAGGTGTATATCAGTATGTAGTGTCTCTACTTTAAAGAGTCCTCTCCTGCTGATGTTCAGGTGTATATCAGTATGTAGTGTCTCTACTTTAAAGAGTCCCCTCCTGCTGATGTTCAGGTGTATATCAGTATGTAGTGTCTCTACTTTAAAGAGTCCTCTCCTGCTGATGTTCAGGTGTATATCAGTATGTAGTGCCTCTACTTTAAAGAGTCCTCTCCTGCTGATGTTCAGGTGTATATCAGTATGTAGTGTCTCTACTTTAAAGAGTCCTCTCCTGCTGATGTTCAGGTGTATATCAGTATGTAGTGTCTCTACTTTAAAGAGTTCTCTCCTGCTGATGTTCAGGTGTATATCAGTATGTAGTGTCTCTACTTTAAAGAGTCCTCTCCTGCTGATGTTCAGGTGTATATCAGTATGTAGTGTCTCTACTTTAAAGAGTCCCCTCCTGCTGATGTTCAGGTGTATATCAGTATGTAGTGTCTCTACTTTAAAGAGTCCTCTCCTGCTGATGTTCAGGTGTATATCAGTATGTAGTGCCTCTACTTTAAAGAGTCCTCTCCTGCTGATGTTCAGGTGTATATCAGTATGTAGTGTCTCTACTTTAAAGAGTCCTCTCCTGCTGATGTTCAGGTGTATATCAGTATGTAGTGCCTCTACTTTAAAGAGTCCTCTCCTGCTGATGTTCAGGTGTATATCAGTATGTAGTGTCTCTACTTTAAAGAGTCCTCTCCTGTTGATGTTCAGGTGTATATCAGTGTGTAGTGTCTCTACTTTAAAGAGTCCTCTCCAGCTGATGTTCAGGTGTATATCAGTATGTAGTGTCTCTACTTTAAAGAGTCCTCTCCTGCTGATGTTCAGGTGTATATCAGTATGTAGTGTCTCTACTTTAAAGAGTTCTCTCCTGCTGATGTTCAGGTGTATATCAGTATGTAGTGTCTCTACTTTAAAGAGTCCTCTCCTGCTGATGTTCAGGTGTATATCAGTATGTAGTGTCTCTACTTTAAAGAGTCCTCTCCTGCTGATGTTCAGGTGTATATCAGTATGTAGTGTCTCTACTTTAAAGAGTTCTCTCCTGCTGATGTTCAGGTGTATATCAGTATGTAGTGTCTCTACTTTAAAGAGTCCTCTCCTGCTGATGTTCAGGTGTATATCAGTATGTAGTGTCTCTACTTTAAAGAGTCCCCTCCTGCTGATGTTCAGGTGTATATCAGTATGTAGTGTCTCTACTTTAAAGAGTCCTCTCCTGCTGATGTTCAGGTGTATATCAGTATGTAGTGCCTCTACTTTAAAGAGTCCTCTCCTGCTGATGTTCAGGTGTATATCAGTATGTAGTGTCTCTACTTTAAAGAGTCCTCTCCTGCTGATGTTCAGGTGTATATCAGTATGTAGTGTCTCTACTTTAAAGAGTTCTCTCCTGCTGATGTTCAGGTGTATATCAGTATGTAGTGTCTCTACTTTAAAGAGTCCTCTCCTGCTGATGTTCAGGTGTATATCAGTATGTAGTGTCTCTACTTTAAAGAGTCCCCTCCTGCTGATGTTCAGGTGTATATCAGTATGTAGTGTCTCTACTTTAAAGAGTCCTCTCCTGCTGATGTTCAGGTGTATATCAGTATGTAGTGCCTCTACTTTAAAGAGTCCTCTCCTGCTGATGTTCAGGTGTATATCAGTATGTAGTGTCTCTACTTTAAAGAGTCCTCTCCTGCTGATGTTCAGGTGTATATCAGTATGTAGTGTCTCTACTTTAAAGAGTCCTCTCCTGCTGATGTTCAGGTGTATATCAGTATGTAGTGTCTCTACTTTAAAGAGTCCTCTCCTGCTGATGTTCAGCTGTATATCAGCATGTAGTGTATCTACTTTAAAGAGTCCTCTCCTGCTGATGTCCATCTCCTTTATTGTTAATAAAGCATATAGAGTACTCATGGCTGAAACCCATGATTATATCAAACAGATTCTACACCATCATCCCCGGCGCCATCTCTCACTAACCTCCTGATTTCTCCTCAGGCTCGGACATGGCCCTCTTCTGCCTGCTGTGTGGGAAACGCTTCCAGGCGCAGCCGGCGCTCCAGCAGCACATGGAGGTCCACGCGGGGGTCCGCAGCTACATCTGCAGCGAGTGCAACCGCACCTTCCCCAGCCACACGGCACTCAAACGCCACATACGCTCTCACACAGGTCAGTGAACGCACCTCAGGCCCAATCATACCTGTCGAAAGTCAAACTGCTGCCGAGGCAACAGGTATCTGATGTTACAGTAAAGTAACTAAAATGTTCTTAACTTTGACAAACCATCACATTAATCATATTTTAAGTATACGTTTTATTTCGGTATTGAATCGTAGGTCAGTGAACGCACCCTTGAGCAAGGCACCGGACATCATGCATAATAAATGCTGATGATATAAAAGATAAATAATTTTGAAATTTATTTAAATATGATGCTTCAACAATGCAAAATACAAAATAAGACATGAAAGGAATTAAATAAATGAAAAATAGTTAAAGGTTAGGTAAACTCTGGCCCTCATCCAGGATTGTCTTTGACGAATATTCCTCACAAATGAATGTTGTTATTTAAGGACATGCGAGGCAATGCTGCTCCTCTCCTCTGCTGCTGGAGCGCAGAATACACCGCAGTAAATCAGGTCAATGCAACGCAGTTTATTTACAGAGGACTTTTATTTATTCATACGCCCCCCCCCCCCAGTCCACTCGTAACTCTCTCGGTGATGCTACTCAGAAATCAGAGTCAGTGCAGTCAAAAGCATATCTTTGAGATGTAGTGTACTCCACTCCACTTCAGAGGTACATGGTGTACTTTCCCTCCACTACACGTATTAATATCTTTAGTTACTTCACAGATGTGGATAAATGATGTGAAATATAATCAAGTGTTAAATCAGACTTTAGTTCCACCTGGAGTAAGTCCACCAGCTACCCTGCAGTCTACAAAGTACTTCAGACTAGCTGCACCTTCACCAGCTACCCTGCAGTCTTCATTTCATTTCATTTCAAACCTTTATTTAACCAGATTGGTCCCATTGAGATCATAGATCTCTTTTTCAAGGGAGACCTGCAAAAGTCTACAAAGTACTTCAGACTAGCTGCACCTTCACCAGCTACCCTGCAGTCTACAAAGTACTTCAGACTAGCTGCACCTTCACCAGCTACCCTGCAGTCTACAAAGTACTTCAGACTAGCTGCACCTTCACCAGCTTTGAGAACACTTTCATGATCAATCATTATAAAACATATATATATATTATTCTGAAATGGACCAATCTGCACAACGACTACTTTCACCGTCTTTCACTATATTTAGATGAGAATACTTTTCTACTGTCACTTGAGGAACATTTTGAATGAGGACTTTTATTGAAACAGAGTATTCCTACACTCTGATACTTCTACTTTTACTCAAGTACAAGATCTGAGTACTTCTACTTTTACTCAAGTACAGGATCTGAGTCCTTGTTCCACCTCTGCTGACACAGCACTTGAGTAAGTAGCGTGGCTTCTTCCCCCGCGCGTCTCCAGGTGAACTTATCATGGAGTTTGGAACTATGGTTACCAGCAGAGTTTACTGTCAATGCGATTAGGAACATCAAAGTGTCTGAGGAGCATCATGCCTCCTCCTCCTCTATATGTGTTATATGGAGGATGGAGGGGGGTACATTAGGACCTATTTCTGGCTCCGTGCTGGCAGGGCGAGTGTCTGACTTTATAATCCCCCGACAAAAGACCACACATCATTTTTAAACGATTTGCCTCTGCGCCGCTGCCTCTTTGTGGTTCAACACGAGGCTCAGAGACTCAGACCAGGTGACATGTACACCGGGGGGGGGGGGGGGGCTTTAAATCCCTTCAAATGACTAGTTACCTGTGAACAAGGTAATCTGAGAATCACAATATAGAAGTAACCTGATGTCCTCAATATCAAATGCAATGAAAGAAAACAACAATTAGATGTGTTTTACCAAAGTGAAGTCGGGTTTCATGACAGTTGCTACATTTTTAGAAGTAAAAAAATATATAAATATCTATATAAAAAGTCTACTTAAATAGTTATGTAAAAATGTGAAAAAATAAATAAATAAAATGTGTATAATTAAAATAATTAAATAATATTATAAATATTTTTTTTAGACATTTGTAATCATTAAAAATAATTAATTAATAATTAATTAATAAAATACTAAAATACAATTGCACAATTAAATAAATAAATGAATATAGATATTTAAATACGAAATGATGATATGACCTTCACATATTTATATTATTGTAAACGTTGTATTTGTATATATGTTGTATTACGTACAGAGATATCCAAAACATAACATCATGTGATATGATAAAGAGCTTAACATGGCCTGCTTTATGACCTGGTACTGAGACACTAGAGTAACGTCAAATAAAGATATTAAAATAAGACGTGATGATACTGTCTGACCTTCACATACGTTTTTTAAGAAATATTAAAATATTAATCTTTTTATATTTAAATGTATTGGAGAATAAGTATGAAGTAGAGAAAATAAAAATGGTGGCTAATACTTGAGTAAATGTACTTTTCACTGTGCACCAGCCGCTCTGCCCTCCCCTCACACGCACGCACACACACGCATGCACGCGCGCACACACACACACACACACACACACACAGAGTGAGAGTAATGGTGTTTCCTCCTGACGTGTAAATCGGCCGCCTGCTCTCATCTCTCTGCTTTCGTTTCAAATATTTATCCGTGAGCCGGTGAGCTAAATCTGCTCTGACAGAGAGAGAGGCTGTTATTTAAGGTCGCAGACGGGGGGAGGGGGGGAGAGAGAGCATCATCCCTCCCTCGCTGCTGAAATGGGATTCATTTCCATGTGTTCATATTCTGACAGGGTTTTTTTCTTCTCGCTGTGAACACAAATACAAATACAGGCGGTGAAAATGCTGCAGTACTACAGTATTTCTCGAGTACTGATACGTGTACTTTACTAGTAGAGTACTTCAATTAACTGCTACTGTTCTTCATGTCTGCATTTCAAAGACACGTATTGCACCTTTTACCCTGCTGCATTTAAGATAAGATAAGATGAACCTTTATTAATCCCCGAGGGGAAATTCAGTTGTACAAAGCAGCAACAAGGTAAGCGTGAAAAAACAGGACATCAAAACAATTTTTTAAATGATAATAATAATAAAAGACTATAACATTTATCAAATAAAAAGTACAAGACATTTTTTTTTTGATGATCACTATGAGAATCGAGATTCTGAAAAACCATATGATGTATAACTGACAAAAAAAAGGTTGAAATAAAACTGAATTCGTCGTTAAAAAAAATTAGAAATATATAATAATAAGATAAATTAAAAAATGACCCTCTGGGATTAGATACGGTTTTTTGATAGATTGATGGACATTAACAAGCTACAGCAGGGGGGTCAAACTCAATTTCATCGCGGGCCACATCAGCATTATGGTTGCACTCAAAGGGCCGGTTGTAACTTTAAGACTATATAAAAATACATGTTTAAATATTTAATATATATAACATAATGTATTATATTTAGGGCTGTCAAACGATTAAACATTTTAATCAGATTAATCACAGCTTAAAAATTAATTAATCATGATTAATCACCATTCGAACTATGTCCAAAATATGTCATTTATTTATGTATATTGTTGGGAATGGAAAGATAAATGAAAGCAGGCGGATATATCCATTTCACATACAGTATCTATGTTTATTATAACATTTTTCTACGTGTCAAAATGAAAGACAACCCACACACCTGTCAATCATCAATCCGTGGGGTCTTAATTCATTACGTGTTGATTTCTATCAACGGGGGAGTACTTCAGGAAAGTCGACAGAGGGGGGCTAGTGGAGTACTTCGTGACCACGGAGTGTGAACGTTGTGATCAGCTGTTTTAGCGCAGTTCTCCAGTGAAGGGGGAGTCTCCCTCCGCAGCCGGTTGGCGTAGTTTTGGCACAGTTCCGTTGTACAGACCGACGTTAACAGCAGCCCTGTCTGTGCACACGGAGACCGACTCTGTCGTCCGGTGATCTAACCGCCTTCTGGAAAAGCTTCACAAGTACGTCGGTACGCAAATGCGCTTTGTGACACAAGTGACGGTGCGCATTTCAGATTACGCACATAACCTGCGTACCAGTTATGTGCACCCCTGTACCAGAGCCATATTATTACTATTATATGGCTCTGCCCTGTACTACAGCAAGAGTATTCTCCGTCGGGACTTCCTGCAACAACACCACGCCGTTATCAAAGATGTTCTATTGAGAAGACGATCACTACGTGACAAAAGTTTTCAAAACCGTGGCTCCTGAAATCAATCTTACTAACTGCTGTCTGTGCAATTTACTCCGCGAGTTGGCAGACTTTATTTTGCTTACTTTAACATCATTTTTCATGGTGGGGCTAAGCCATTTCTTGGTATGGGTGTAGCCTACCCCAGCCATACCCTGGCGCTGCCACTAATGGCATGTATGGGGCGGGCCATTCTGCACATGCGTTAAATATTTTAACGCAATTAATTCAATTAATTAATTACCGCCGTTAACGCGATAATTTTGACAGCACTAATTATATTACATGATTGCCTCCGCATTGGATTATTTTCAGATATGGTAATAACGTCATTATTAACTACGTCTGAAAGCAGAAGTCTAGGGCAAATAATTGCAAGTCTCTTCGGTGAGAATGTCACAAAATGATTTAAAAATAAAAGCCAAATTCTGGGAAAACAAAAAAAAGTAACATTTTGAGAAAAAGGCAAATTTGAAGAAAAAAAGGCAAATTTGAGATGCATTGTGGGACATGTAGTTTATGGGAAACGTGCTTCTGTAAAGTAGCATGTAACCATAAAATAAACATATTATATTCTTTGCAAGCTCTTGTGGGGCTGCATAAAATGAAGTTGCGGGCCGGATTTGGCCCCCGGGCCTTGAGTTTGACACCCTTGAGCTACAGGAAAAGCAGTTCCTTTAGCAGCTGCAATGTTAGGATAGGATAAGATGTACTTTGCAGCATAATACTTAAGTAGAAATTAAAAGAGTAGAAATGAACAATTCTAAAACGTAAACATCTCAAAATAGAAATAAAACAGAAATTATTCCAGTCAACCAAAGAGAAGCTTTGGAGCAGCCGTAGGGGCTTGTTTTAAAGAGACATTGCACATTATTGCATCTACATATTTCTCTCCGAAATGGACCGTGCACATTTGATACTTTTGTCGTTAATACTTTTCTTAGGTTAGATTTTGAATCCAACGTATTTCCTCCACATATGCTCGCCGCACTGTTTATCACACAAACACATGTTGATCTTCCTGCAGGTGAGTCAATGTAAGTGAGAGAATAACAACATCTCCGTCTTCACCCCTGACTTAATGCACAGGCGGCGTTTTATTTATACACATCTCAGTTATTGGATGGATCCCCAGTCTCTTGTATCAACTGACAAACACATCGCAGCAAAAAGCACTTTTATGGGCGTTCATTACGTGCGCCTCATTTTACCTGTCGGCTGCCTTATCTCCTGGAAGCAGCCTCGCCGACACTGCATCAACATTTAGGAGGGAAAAAACACATTTAATGGTGTTTATTTCCGCGTTTAATCACACCATCGCTGCTTCACTGCACCGCTGTTAGCCCTCCACCGGCAGATCACTCTCTTTATGTCCTCGTTGCGTGATATGTGCAAGAGCTGGGTGATGTCAAAGCTTGAAATAGAGGTGGGTGGAGGGCTCAGACATGAAGGTATTTCATTTAAAAACATCCCTAAGCTTAAAAAAAAGTCAATATTTGCATTTAAAGTAGATATTTCGTCAAGTCTAACAAGCAGAAATAAGTGTTTGCAATTCAGGCAACATCTCTCTTGTAGCTTCCGACCAAGACTTCGATTTTTGAAAGGATTGTCAGAAAATAAATACGGTGTATTCAGACCAGGCTCCGGGAGTAACAGATTACATGTAACTGGATTATTATTATTATATGTAGAAACCTGAATATGCTTTATTTCTATTGTGATACTCAGACTAGATTACATTTGTTGACAGGAAACTAGTAATTGTAACGGGAAACACACAATGTGGGTTTAACAGCTGTCACCACAAAAAAACAAACAAACAACACACACACACACACAAACACACACAACACACAACAAAACACAAAACACACAACAACACTCTCGACAGACAGATTCATTAATATTGTTGTTTTTGTGGTGGTGTGTGGTGTGTGTGTGTGTGTGGTGTGTGTGTGTGTGTGTGTGTGGTGTGTGTGTGTGGTGTGTGTGTGTGGTGTGTGTGTGGTGTGTGTGTGTTGTGTGTGTGTGTGGTGTGTGTGGGTGTGTGTGTGTGTGTGTGTGTGGTGTGTGTGTGTGTGTGAAACCCGGAGCCAATTTGCTGTCTGCGGCCGTGTTTTGTGTTCGCAGCTGTATTTGATGGCGCTGCAGCCAGAGAGAGAGAGAGAGTGATGGAGCTGGTGATTTACAGCCTCTTACCGTATATAATGCACACACACACATGAACACACACTCCACAGGCCTAAGGGGAGTCAGGCGAGGTGTTGGGGGGGGGGGGGTCAGGAGACGCAGGTGGTGATGCTCGGGGGCACCCAGGGGTCCGATCACCAGGCTGTGGTCCTCATCTGCCATGTGGGCACAAGAGGGAAAAGTCAATTTACTCGTACTTGAATTTACTTGAGTATTCCTGTATATTTATCTGAGAGAGGAAGAGGAAGATGTTGCATTACAAACATGTGATAAACCTTTAAAGAGTGCTCTCCTGCTGATGTTCAGGTGTATATCAGTATGTAGTGCCTCTACTTTAAAGAGTGCTCTCCTGCTGATGTTCAGGTGTATATCAGTATGTAGTGTCTCGACTTTAAAGAGTCCTCTCCTGCTGATGTTGAGGTGTATATCAGTATGTAGTGTCTCTACGTTAAAGAGTCCTCTCCTGCTTGATGTTCAGGTGTATATCAGTATGTAGTGCCTCTACTTTAAAGAGTGCTCTCCTGCTGATGTTCAGGTGTATATCAGTATGTAGTGTTCCTCTACTTTAAAGAGTCCTCTCCTGCTGATGTTTAGGTGTATATCAGTATGTAGTGTCTCTACTTTAAAGAGTCCTCTCCTGCTGATGTTCAGGTGTATCAGTATGTAATATCTCTACTTTAAAGAGTCCTCTCCTGCTGATGTTCAGGTGTATATCAGTATGTAGTGTCTCTACTTTAAAGAGTCCTCTCCTGCTGGTTTAGGTGTATATCAGTATGTAGTGTCTCTACTTTAAAGAGTCCTCTCCTGCTGATGTTCAGGTGTATATCAGTATGTAGTGTCTCTACTTTAAAGAGTCCTCTCCTGCTGATGTTCAAGTGTATATCAGTATATAGTGTCTCTACTTTAAAGAGTCCTCTCCTGCTGATGTTCAGGTGTATATCAGTATGTAGTGTCTCTACTTTAAAGAGTCCTCTCCTGCTGATGTTTAGGTGTATATCAGTATGTAGTGTCTCTGCTTTAAAGAGTCCTCTCCTGCTGATGTTCAGGTGTATATCAGTATGTAGTGTCTCTACTTTAAAGAGTCCTCTCCTGCTGATGTTTAGGTGTATATCAGTATGTAGTGTCTCTACTTTAAAGAGTCCTCTCCTGCTGATGTTCAGGTGTATATCAGTATGTAGTGGCTCTACTTTAAAGAGTCCCTCCTGCTGATGTTCAGGTGTATATCAGTATGTAGTGTCTCTACTTTAAAGAGTCCTCTCCTGCTGATGTTCAGGTGTATATCAGTATATAGTGTCTCTACTTTAAAGAGTCCTCTCCTGCTGATGTCCAGGTGTATATCAAGTATGTAGTGTCTCTACTTTAAAGAGTCCTCTCCTGCTGATGTTCAGGTGTATATCAGTATGTAGTGTGTCTACTTTAAAGAGTCCTCTCCTGCTGATGTTCAGGTGTATATCAGTATGTAGTGTCTCTACTTTAAAGAGTCCTCTCCTGCTGATGTTCAGGGGTATATCAGTATGTAGTGTCTCTACTTTAAAGAGTCCTCTCCTGCTGATGTTCAGGTGTATATCAGTATGTAGTGTCTCTACTTTAAAGAGTCCTCTCCTGCTGATGTCCAGGTGTATATCAGTATGTAATGTGTCGACTGTGACATGTCTCTAGAGATGTCCCGATCGGATCACGTGATTTAAAAAAAATCGGGGATCGGGAATTTTGTTTTTTTAATTTTTAAAAAAAATATATTTTTATTATTTTATTTAATGTTACAAAACAAAAATGACCATGTTCACGTCTTAAAGTCATCCTGAGGACTTAGTTTTGGTTTAAAATGACACAACATCATGTATGTGTTGCTTCTCTTGGGCTTGTTTTCAGACCTGGTTTATTTCTCTGAAATCTGGCAACAGAGTGGGCGCAGTGTCTGATAGTAGCAGTAAGCTAACGAGAGGCTACGTTCAGCTGGTGACTCGGGAGTCGGGACAGAGAAAATGTCAGGAGTTTGGAAGTATTATAAAATTGAAAGCGAAGGCAGTGTAACAGCCAGATGCAATGTTTGCAAGAAGGAGGTTCCGCGTGGTGCAAAGAACAGAGCTACGTTCATCACGACCAATCTAATACGCCACCTGAGAAACAAACACCAACAACAACACGACGAGTACACAGCGGCCACTCGGGTGACAGCACTGAAACAACCGACACTTTCAGAGACTTTCAAAAGGAAAGAGAAACTGCCCCAGAACAGAGAAAAGGCCAAAAGAATAACAGCCAGATAGCTGACTTCATCGCGTTCGATGACCAGCCGTTATCTGTTACCTTTTTTTCCTCTTAATGCATTGCATAAAGATCGGATCGGGAAGATCGGTATCGGCAGATTGTCAAAATCAAATAATCGGAATCGGATCGTGAGCAAGAAAAGATGATCGGGACATCCCTCTTTTCACCCTCCGTCTGAAACCTGAGCCCAGTCTGCTCTGATTGGTTAGCTAGCCGGCTCTGTTAGAGATGTCCCGCCCCTTAGCCTATCACGTACAATGTGTTGGAGCGCTAGCCAACACAAGCGTGAGGGTTACATAGTGATGTCACTAGGTTCGGGAGGTAAACAAAGGAAGTCCAATGGAGAATATTGTATCCGCTGCAGACCATTTACATATCACACATATACCACATAAAGCACAACAAGGGCCTCCTTTGTATTAGAATAACAAAGAAAGGAGCTCCTGCAGAGCGTGCTGCAGCAGCAGGACATTAGGCGTAAATAACTGAGAGTATTAGCGTCCCTGCCTGCCTCTGATCGGCTCTCTAATTAAAGTCAGGTGAGTCTGATTATTATTCTGAGAGCGTGTGCAGCCACTCGGTGATGGATTGTGATCTCTCTGCGGCTGAAACGCTAGAAAGAGCACAATGTCTTACAGCGGGAGCCACTGATAACTTCACGCAGACAAATAAAGACTGTCACTTTTATTGATTTTCACCCCCACACCCCCCCTCCAGCATATACACCCACACCCGCTGCTCCATCCCTGTCTGTGTTTTAACCCCCCTCCCTCCTGCACACCTCCATCCCATCAAAGCCCCCCTTTAATGGGGAGGCGTCCAACAGCAGGCACGGAAAACGTTCCTACTCTCAAAGTGCAGCGCATAGGAAGATGTTTAGGGTGGCCGAGGGGCAAACAATGGGGATGTCTTTGCTTTAACGACAGGTTTGATTTTAACCAGGCAATTCAAACATTAAAAAATAGAGACAAGGATATTAAGAAAATACAAAAATAATAGGTTGACTCCTTGTCTGTCTCTCTTGCTAAATAAACCTGCATACTGTATATACAGGCATAACATGTCATGGATGGAAAATCACTTTCAAGATACTTATCATATTCATCCGTAGTTAATCCCCCAAGTCTGATTCATAAATGTGCGTTCTGTACATACAGATATAAAATGATAAATAATGAAAAGCAATCAGGGTTTTTTTGTAGCTAGGCAAGTCAAACGCTTTTAAATAACACACGAGGCATTGAGAAAAGATAATATGAAATGAAAGGTGTCGGTCGGAAATGTCATCAACTTTTAGGAAGTGGAATACAAATTGTGATTTATTGGCAAGTTTAATTTTAACCAGACAATTCAAACATGTTTAAATAAAGGCGAAACAAAAAGGCATTAAAAAAGATAAAGGAAAGAAATAGTCCAACATGTGAGTGTCCTTTTATCCCTCTGTCTGTTTCTCCCTCCAGATAAACGTGTGTACTGTACTATCAAATGTTAAATAAAGTCAGCAGGATGGAGGTGAAATTGTCTCCTAACAGCGTGGCGGCGGCACATAACGAGAAATGCAATTTATTCGTGCGCACGTTGCTGCTCGGACAGCCACATAATGAAAGGCATAGGTCATCGACGGAGACTTAAACCTGCAGCGGCGGAGAGAAATACATTAATAAATATCCACAACATTACTCCTAACCCACGGAGGGAGAGGGGGGGGGGCTCCTTATCAAACACCAGAACACAATTAGTGTTGGAGCCTCCTGCAAATCATAATATCCCCGATCATTGACATGTGAATATCCATTACAGCCGCCCTGTGGGAGGAAGGTGAAGCGTGCCGTCACTTTCACTCTGCGGGCCACATGGGAGACTTTATCGTCTGTTGCATACATGTGAGAGCCGGAGAACACTTCTTGTAAATTAAATGATGTGTGGTTTGCAGAGATCCACGGGTATGGAAGGAAATTCATAACAAATCTATACAAATATCTGTGTCTGCTTTTAAAGAGGCTCTCTTTGGCTTGTTGGGGTTTTCTCTTCCCTGTAGTGTTGCATGTAAATCAGGGGGGGTCAAACTCAATTTCATCGCGGGGGCCACATCAGCGTTATGGTTACACTCAAAGAGCCGGTTGTAACTTTAAGACTATATAAAAATACATGTTTAAATATTTAATACATATAACATAATGTCTTATATTACATGATTGCCTCCGCATTGGATTATTATCAGATATGGTAATAACTTCATAATTAACTACGTCTGAAAGCAGAAGTCTAGCGCAAATAATTGCAAGTCTCTTCAGTGAGAATGTCACAAAATGATTTAAAAAGAAAAGCCAAATTCTGGAAAACAAAAAAAAAGTTACATTTTGAGAAAAAAGCACATTTGAGATGCATTGTGGGACATGTAGTTTATGGGCAACGTGCTTCTGTAAAGTAGCATGTAACCATACATTAAACATATTATATTCTTTGCAAGCTCTTGTGGGGCCGCATAAAATGAAGTTGCGGGCCGGATTTGGCCCCCGGGCCTTGAGTTTGACACCCCTGATGTAAATGGTCTGCAAAGCCAAACATCCCTGTGTTTCTCTCCCACACACTTGCCTGATACGCCTTCATTGGACTCCTTTGTTTACTTCCTGAACATAATGACATCACTTTGAAACATTCGCGTTTCCATTGGCTAGCGCTCCAACAAAATGTACGTGATATAAGGGCGGGGCATCTCTAAGCGGTTTGACCAATCACAACAGAGCTGTCCAGCTAACCAATCAGAGCAGATCTGGGCTCTGGTCAAAACATCTTAAAAATATAAATATTTGTTTTTATTTTAATAGAACTTAAACATTTTAACTTACTTAAATGTCAACAAATATTTTTCTCTCAAAATCCTGTTCTTATAAAAACTGTTGGCTACTTTAATTTACACCAAAACATCATATTTTATAAATTATTTTGTATTCAAATTAATCCATTTGTAACGTTACTTTATGTAATAATGAAAACATAATGAAAAACTCACTACAGTTTACTCAATGCTAGATTAAATTAGGTCTGTTCTCAACCTGTTGTCATTTACACTCACAATACTTCTGATTGTCTGTTGGAGCCATTTGCTAAATCACCCTGGTTACGTGTTACCTTAGCAGAGAGGCAGGTGTAAAATATATATTGATGTATAAACATACGTTGCCGAGGTTATCCATTAATGCCTCTGAGAGACGAGGCTGGTCAATAACACATCTCACGGCCGGTGAACAGGCATGAAAGGCGGCAATTATTCTGCACAAAGAAAAAATAACAGTGCGGGTGATTCTCAGAGAAGTAGAAAACACTTGGGGAGCATTTCTCCATAAAGAGGGACTCGACTCGAACACAGACGCCTACTCAGACAATCGGTGGCCATGTTTAGTGGCGGTTCAATTGTATTAGATATTCTACTTAACCCTCCTGGTGGTCTTCGGGTCAACTCTGTCCGATTTACTACTTTCATCAATCTTAACTTTTTAGTTTTACATTCGATTGCATTCCAGGGCTTTATGATATCCTTCACGGTAGACTTTGAACATTTCACATGGCTGATCACACTTCCATTGAGTTTTGGATGGTTTAGTGAACTTTGTAACACCATGGTGTTCCCGGTCAAAGATAAAGAAAAGGAATTAGTAACCATCCGGATCAGATAACACACACACACACACACACACACACACACACACACACACACACACACACACCACACACACCACATACACATACTCTAGATGTAACCCCCCCGTTATGTGCCCCAATCCCCCAAGTGAATCACACCTGGCACACACAACACTCACACAAACACACACACACACACACACACAACACAACACCACACACACACACACACACACACACACACACACACACACACACACACACCAGAACAATTAGAATACATTTCCCGCTCTTATGGCCCCTCCCCCACATGGATCACCCCTGGGCACTCACAATACATGTTCAGTGTCTGTTCTTTGTATATTTAACTGCAGTTGTGTCATGTGTACCAGTACTCTGATCCAATATGTACAGTTTGAAAGGGTGTCTTTAAAGGACATTTGGTGGTGATTAATGGTTTTTTTGTGTATGTATAGCAGTTTAAAAACAGGACCGGTCACATGTGACCGCGAACACCAAAGTAAGGGGAACGAAGACAACAGGAGGGGCAATACTGACTTCTTAAAATCGTTTTTTTATTTGATTTGATTACGTACAATATCGGCTTCCTAAATGTAGTGGATTAAGAGTATAAGTAGCATCAAATGGCGATACTCACTTAAAGTACGTAGAAATTGTACTTCCGATTTGTATTATTCTGGTGGTGCGAACATAAACAATCTAAGAAAATAAGTTGCAAAGTAAGTAGAAAAATAAATATATTAGGATAATAATAAATAAGTTTGTTAAGAATCAATTTAGCATTCAAAAAGGATGATAAAGACAAGTATTATTACACCAAATTAAAATGCAAACTATACAAATAACCTAAAAACTAAAAACAAAACACCTTAGGACAATGAGTATACGGCAAACTACAGTGTATTATATTTTATACAGACATGTGTGCACAAAGCAAGTGGTATACTTTGTCCTTTTTCACATGAAGTAACGTTTCCCCCCGTTTTTCCCCATCCTTGCAGCCGGGGGACCATCATACGAGTGCGAGTTCTGCGGGAGCTGCTTCCGGACGAAAGCACGCTGAAGGGGCCACAAACGCATCCACACCGGGGGAGAAGCCCTACGAATGTAACGGGCTGCGGGAAGAAGTTCAGCCTCAAGCACCAGCTGGAAACTACTACCCGCGTGCACACAGGTACGGAGAGCCAAACGCAAAGACAACTATCTGAAGAGTTCACTGATGTGTATCAACTGATGAGGATGGTCAAAGGTTTGGGAAGTGTTTGAGCGAGTTATGTGCAGGAAACATTGATTTAGGAACAGTGTATCCTTCTGCAGAACCTGGAGTTATAGTATAGGTTGCCAGATATGAGCAGAGGTTTTAGTTTTTGTGTGTTCATGGTACCAAACCTTGCAACCTTACGGCCCGTCCACACGGCGGCGCGCGTTGAAGCTTCCACGCTTCTGCCCGTTCACTTTGAATGGGGTGACGTCACAATTTGCCGAACTGCATTGTGGGAGTGTCGCTTCGCGTTGCTCGCTTCAAAAGTTGAGAAAAGTTAAACTTTTGAAGCTTCGACGGAAGCCAATCAAATCATATGCCAGTACAAGCTCTAGCCAATCAAACCACGTGCTTGTGTGTCCGGGGCGGGAGATTCATGTGATTGGTTGTTGGTCGAGCTTCAGACACGCCCACCGGCGAGCTTCAACGCACGCCGCCGTGTGGACGCTGCGTCACTGTGAATAAAGGCGAGGCGTTTACTTACAATATACATTTTCTTTTCAAGTGTTTTACAAAAAAACATTAACGTACCAGCGGCGACAGCAACCGTAGTTAAAAGATGGCAGCACTGATCGAGGTTTTCTGTAACCATCCAAAGTCTTTTGAATGTGTAATTGAACGGCTTCTGTTAAGGTAAACTGATCACACTACACTTGTAGAATATTGGAATTAGCTAGCTTGATAGGAGTTAGATGTTAGCATTTAGTTAGCACGGCTAGCTGTTTCCCACTGCTACATGCTAAGCTAGGCTTAACATTCCTGCTCCGGAGTTAGCAAACAGACAGGAAGCTGATATTAATCTCTTTGCCATCTAGAAAGAAAGTCGGTTAAAACACTTATCAAAAATCTCATTGTGTAGTTATTTTATGAATGCAGCAAAAGTCAAGTATTCTGTCAATAATGTCGATATAAATAATTTTTCTTCATATCGCCTAGTCCTGTGTTAGGGTTTTTATCTCTGAAATATCACTATTGTCACCCTCCTAAGAGATACAGTATATACAGCGGTACCAATAACACTTGATATCAGTCAGAAATCAGCCCATTCTTCCACTTCTCCTAATTTGATTTGAGTGCAACCTTCTATCTCATAGCAACCACGTCCAAACACATTAATGCACCTTCGTAGGAAATCCTCGTTGCAAAGCCCAGATGAATATCTTTGTTGCTGCGATACAGTAGACGAATGTCTCCGAAGACTCTGTATTGATCTCAGTATATTTAGAGCCCCATAAAGATGTTGACACAGTGATAAGCCGGCTGCCCTGGAGAACGAGTGCAGACTGAGCGAGGATATCAAGCGATTCTCCCCAGAATGGCACCCAGCCAAGGCTTTATGCTTCCTCGCCGTCTCTTTTCTCTCACACACACACACACACACACATCTCCCATTCAATAAGCCAGCTGTTAAGCCACACTATCAAGGCAGCCTGTCCAATAATTGGCTCCCCCCCCGTCCACCCTTTTCCCCTTTTGTGTGGGGAGGGGGGCTTTGCGTTAAGCCGCAGAAGCAACAGCAGATAACAAGAGCAAGTGACAAGCTCACAGTCAAAGGCCACCTCGCACAAAAGGGAGCTGCTTGATGAATCATCGACATTGGCAACATAACCGCCCCTTCCTTCGTCTCTCCACACATCCCAAATGCCAATGTCGGATCAATACCCGGCCTCATTTGCAATTCATTATTAGCTGCTTATTTGCGGCGACCCTATTTACAGTCCGGTTATCAATAGCAACAGAAAGAAGGTGGTCCGCGCTGTTTCAATGCAACACGACGACTTTCAAGACGTGTTTACGCCTATTGGCTGAATGGAAGCGACACGAATGCATCTTTAAGTCGTTGTTGCCTGCGATACAGTTGATGAATATCTCCCGAAGACTCTGTATTGATCTCAGTATTCTTAGAGCGAGGCAATGCAGGTGTCCACGCTGTTTCAATGCAACACATGACGACCCACAACGCGGGTGTTTACGCCTATGGGCTGAATGGAGACTGGATTATTGCAGCTTTCTGTCGTAGGGAATCCTTGTTGCAAAGCCGAGATGAGTATCTGTGTTGCTGCGATACGGTCGTTAATACTTTAATGGTCAGATCCATGTGTAACATCAACAGACAAATATCAAGACACGATACATGCGAAACAAACAACAAACATTTAACATAACGGCACAATCGCTGAGAGAAACCTGCTCAAAGTGCATCTGATCCGGGATCAGCTCTGAGAGGACCGACTGGAGCACAAAGGATGCTTCAGTCTGACTTTATTGAATCTCCATTAGATGGTAGCAGTCCATATTCTCTGTTCAACATGCTTTGGGTCCCAGATGATGTTGTTGGACAGCATTATGGTATGCCAAGTCATTAAGTCTCTGACAGGGTTGACCTGAGCAGATACAGCAGACTTAGAGCGAGGTAATGCAGGTGTCCACGCCGTTTCAATGCAAACACGTGACGACCCACAACCGGGTGTTTACTCTATTGGCTGAATGGAGACGTAGCCGAGGCCAAGGTTAACCCTGTTGATCCAAAAAGGACAGGCACGAGTTTGCCAGTGTTCTAGTCGGCACACAAACCCGAGCCTCCAGCCGAAAGGTGACAGCGAGCGAGGCTAGATCACATCCGACAGCTCATTTCAAATGCCATTGGGGAAAAGGTCAGCATTTACATGTCTAATTTGCCGTCTGCCCGGCTTGAGCGCTGGTGGGTTATTCCCCGCCATCACTCAAATCATTAGCACATTTAGGACGGCTGCTGCTGTTGCTGAATTGAAATGTCCTTTTTGTTCCTAATATGGCAGCCCCCCCACAGCAAGAAGGCAGTGCCACGCTTTGATTTATGACACCTCCAGGAGATCTCATGAAGGGAGCGGGCGTTTTGTGTAATGTGCCAGATTGATTAAATGTGGCTTTAAAAAGGAATGGCAGATATTTAAACATCACATATTCGAGGGGGTTTAGCACATTTAGATGTTGTGTTTATTCCTCATCTCAGTCACTGCAGGTTGTGTGAGTATTAACATATTTATTGCACTAGGGATGTGCTTGTGCCACTGAATTTGAATATTTGTCGTGAGTCTATACAAGCGTTAACGGTAGCAACTCTACAGTTTACGCACGGCGAAAACTGCCGTGAAAATGCGATGTCCGTAATATAGTCGGAACCCAATTGAACGCTTTGGAAACAAGTCATAGTTCAGATTGGCCAACACGAATAGTTGTTTTGTTCGCTCTGGGCACCTGTACCGTAGCTGTCGAGATGATTGTGTGCCATGTTTAACACACACATCCTTATTATGTTCTACGGTAATGGCCATGGACAGCGCGCTGAAAGGAAACATCCCAAAGTGGCTGTTACGAATGTTGACACACTGTTGATTTGTATTGGTATTAGTACTTTTACGGCTCAGCGAAGGCACTTTCTGTTATCCACAGCTTTCTACAGACACGCTGATCAGAATAGCCTCACAAGCGGCAGCACAGCAAAACACACGCCAAGCATGAAGAAGAGTTGGTGAAACGCCCTTGGGTTTATGAAAGGCACTGTTGAAATGTATGTTATTTGTATTATTATTATGGGTTGGCGAGATAATTGAAACTTAGGCGTAAGGCGTAACCGTTGTCTCCGACCCCCTCTTTATCATGGACAGAGGTTGGAAGTAGTGGAGTACAATTACTTTATTACTGTACTTAAGTGCATTGTTCTGGTACCACTGCTTTACTCCACTACCTATTTGAACACAAATACCTGTACTTTCTACTTCTTACATGTTGAACACAAATACCTGTACTTTCTACTTCTTACATGTTGAACTCAAATACCTGTACTTTCTACTTCTCACATGTTGAACTCAAATACCTGTACTTTCTACTTCTTACATGTTGAACACAAATACCTGTACTTTCTACTTCTTACATGTTGAACACAAATACCTGTACTTTCTACTTCTTACATGTTGAACTCAAATACCTGTACTTTCTACTTCTACATGTTGAACACAAATACCTGTACTTTCTACTTCTTACATGTTGAACCAAATACCTGTACTTTCTACTTCTTACATGTTGAACTCAAATACCTGTACTTTCTACTTCTTACATGTTGAACTCAAATACCTGTACTTTCTACTACTCTACATGTTGAACCAAATACCTGTACTTCTCTACTTCTTACATGTTGAACTCAAATACCTGTACTTTCTACTTCTTACATGTTGAACTCAAATACCTGTACTTTCTACTTCTTACATGTTGAACACAAATACCTGTACTTTCTACTTCTTACATGTTGAACTCAAATACCTGTACTTTCTACTTCTTACATGTTGAACACAAATACCTGTACTTTCTACTTCTTACATGTTGAACTCAAATACCTGTACTTTCTACTTCTTACATGTTGAACTCAAATACCTGTACTTTCTACTTCTCATGTTGAACTCAAATACCTGTACTTTCTACTTCTTACATGTTGAACCCAAATACCTGTACTTTCTACTTCTCACATGTTGAACTCAAATACCTGTACTTTCTACTTCTTACATGTTGAACTCAAATACCTGTACTTTCTACTTCTCACATGTTGAACCAAATACCTGTACTTTCTACTTCTTACATGTTGAACCAAATACCTGTACTTTCTACTTCTCATGTTGAACTCAAATACCTGTACTTTCTACTTCTTACATGTTGAACTCAAATACCTGTACTTTCTACTTCTCATGTTGAACCAAATACCTGTACTTTCTACTTCTCACATGTTGAACTCAAATACCTGTACTTTCTACTTCTTACATGTTGAACCAAATACCTGTACTTTCTACTTCTTACATGTTGAACTCAAATACCTGTACTTTCTACTTCTTACATGTTGAACTCAAATACCTGTACTTTCTACTTCTTACATGTTGAACACAAATACCTGTACTTTCTACTTCTTACATGTTGAACATATACCTGTACTTTCTACTTCTTACATGTTGAACACAAATACCTGTACTTTCTACTTCTCACATGTTGACCTCAAATACCTGTACTTTCTACTTCTTACATGTTGAACACAAATACCTGTACTTTCTACTTCTCACATGTTGAACTCAAATACCTGTACTTTCTACTTCTTACATGTTGAACTCAAATACCTGTACTTTCTACTTCTCACATGTTGAACTCAAATACCTGTACTTTCTACTTCTTACATGTTGAACCCAAATACCTGTACTTTCTTCTTCTTACATGTTGAACCCAAAATACCTGTACTTTCTACTTCTTACATGTTGAACTCAAATACCTGTACTTTCTACTTCTTACATGTTGAACCCAAATACCTGTACTTTCTACTTCTTACATGTTGAACTCAAATACCTGTACTTTCTACTTCTTACATGTTGAACTCAAATACCTGTACTTTCTACTTCTTACATGTTGAACACAAATACCTGGACTTTCTACTTCTTACATGTTGAACTCAAATACCTGTACTTTCTACTTCTCACATGTTGAACTCAAATACCTGTACTTTCTACTTCTTACATGTTGAACTCAATACCTGTACTTTCTACTTCTTACATGTTGAACTCAAATACCTGTACTTTCTACTTCTCACATGTTGAACTCAAATACCTGTACTTTCTACTTATTACATGTTGAACCCAAATACCTGTACTTTCTACTTCTCACATGTTGAACTCAAATACCTGTACTTTCTACTTCTCACATGTTGAACTCAAATACCTGTACTTTCTACTTCTTACATGTTGAACACAAATACCTGTACTTTCTACTTCTTACATGTTGAACCCAAATACCTGTACTTTCTACTTCTCACATGTTGAACTCAAATACCTGTACTTTCTACTTCTCACATGTTGAACTCAAATACCTGTACTTTCTACTTCTTAAATGTTGAACTCAAATACATGTACTTTCTACTTCTTAAATGTTGAACTTAAATACATGTACTTTCTACTTCTTACATGTTGAACTCAAATACCTGTACTTTCTACTTCTACATGTTGAACTCAAATACCTGTACTTTCTACTTCTTACATGTTGAACTCAAATACCTGTACTTTCTACTTCTTACATGTTGAACTCAAATACCTGTACTTTCTACTTCTTACATGTTGAACTCAAATACCTGAACTTTCTACTTCTTACATGTTGAACCCAAATACCTGTACTTTCTACTTCTTACATGTTGAACCCAAATACCTGTACTTTCTACTTCTCACATGTTGAACTCAAATACCTGAACTTTCTACTTCTTACACTTTGAACACAAATACCTGTACTTTCTACTTCTCACATGTTGAACTCAAATACCTGTACTTTCTACTTCTTACATGTTGAACTCAAATACCTGTACTTTCTACTTCTTACATGTTGAACTCAAATACCTGTACTTTCTACTTCTTACATGTTGAACTCAAATACCTGTACTTTCTACTTCTTACATGTTGAACTCAAATACCTGTACTTTCTACTTCTTACATGTTGAACTCAAATACCTGTACTTTCTACTTCTTACATGTTGAACACAAATACCTGTACTTTCTACTTCTTACATGTTGAACTCAAATACCTGTACTTTCTACTTCTCTCATGTTGAACTCAAATACCTGTACTTTCTACTTCTTACATGTTGAACTCAAATACCTGTACTTTCTACTTCTCACATGTTGAACCCAAATACCTGTACTTTCTACTTCTTACATGTTGAACTCAAATACCTGTACTTTCTACTTCTTACATGTTGAACTCAAATACCTGTACTTTCTACTTCTCTCATGTTGAACTCAAATACCTGTACTTTCTACTTCTCTCATTTCCCAAACAGCTGGTTCCTTTAGTCTGAATGTGTGTTGGTGCGTGGTCATTATTCTTTAGAGTCACTGCGTGCCTATTGGTTGGAACACGATCCGTGTATCCATCACTTCCTGGTCTTCTCTAAAGAAGAGGGACCAATGGAACGTTGTCATGTTGCCGTTGTTCAGCATGGAAACATTCATTAGCTAACAATGACATTATTGTTCTATTAATATAAAGGGAGGTCAGGTACTCTTTAAAGCAGCTGCTAGCTATGGGTACTTTTACTGAAGTACACTTCAAAGCCTTTACTTTCACTTGAGTAAAGAAGTTTAGTCAGTACTTCTACTTTCACCAGAGTATTTTTAAACACGAGTATCTGTACGTCTACCTGAGTAAAGGATGTGTGTACTTTTGCCCTCTCTGGTGAGAAGCCACATCCTGTAACTGAGCAGCACTTTGTCTAACCTACCCCACTCTTTATCCTCCGTAGGTGAGAAGCCATTCGAGTGCAAGCTGTGCCACCAGAGATCCAGGGATTACTCGGCCATGATCAAGCACCTGCGCACCCACAACGGAGCGTCGCCCTACCAATGCACCATCTGCCTGGAGTACTGCCCCTCTCTGTCCTCCATGCAGAAGCACATGAAAGGCCACAAGCCGGAAGACGTGCCCCCAGACTGGCGCATCGAGAAGACCTACCTGTACCTGTGCTACGTCTGAGGAAGAGAGGAGGAAGAGGGGGTGGGGGGTGAGAGGTAAGGGGAATGTAATCGGGAGGATAGGAGGCTCGGGGTCAACCATTTTTTTAATAATTTTTTTTAGAGAGACTCCCCGAAAAGCTAGAAGGTTTGTTTTTCTCTTTTTTACTTTACATGCAAAAAGGCGGCGGCGACGACCAGCTGTAAGGGTGGTGACGGAGTAACTAAGTGCTAAAGAAGAGCAGAGGAAGACTTGGACACGGAGAGAGAGGATCTCCATCATAGTTCGGATTCACCGGGTCATTCACTACATCTGCAAACTGTGGTTTTGTTTTAGGTCATCGGACGCAGCACGCACAGACGTGACTTTTTTTGTAATGCTGCTGCGAGAGAGAAAGCAGATTCTCAAGGGCTGTCTGAACCTGAACCGGCTCCCATCACGAGTGGTTTTTTGTTATACTTGATATTGGTTTGTTTACATTTACCCTGCAGTCATTAGAGTTTAGAACAAGAGCATCGGTTTCGACCCCTAAGTTCATCATGTCGTGGTTTGTTTCCATGCCAACACCCTTCCAACAAACCTTCTTTTAACCGCATACAAAGGTATCTTACATTTTCCAACCCGCCAAACTAAATCACGACACGCTCCAGAGTGTGAATTATCCGCTTGGGGTGGAAATGCCCCAAATCGTTTCCATTCCTAATTATTCTGTTTAGCAGCTTCCTGTCATTTCTGCTTTTGCAGTCGATGATCCCAGTTTTTTTTGTACAGAAATCCAGTAGAGAAACTTGTCAAGACTGTTGGCAGCGGATGCAAGTTAAAAATACATGGAAATGTTCGTCATTGACAACAGAGTCGGTGTGATTGACTCCTATTCCTCGGAGTGAGATAGCCCCTGAGAATCTGAGACAATATGCAGTCGATGAAGCAGTTGAACTGGATGAATGGGAGCACTAACATACTGGTTAGTGCTTTGTAGTTTGAAGTTTTCTCAGCAGTCTTCCTGGTTCAACGTCGATGAGGGCTGGAGAGCGTCGAGTCACCACGGGCCCACTTGTGTCACTTTTTCATCGTATATATGTTCTTCGCTCCGCATGGTAGTTTATCAAGGCTTGATTGCACAGGTAACAAATCACGACAACAGTCTTTGTTTGATGTCTTCAGAAATATATCTTTCATTAAATCATAACTCAATATTACAGTGTACCACATTAAACCCAGCATATCCGCCTACTCAATAGCAATAGATAACTGGACTGCTTTGTATCCATTTACATTTAACCCGATGACTATCATTATCTCACACTAATGATGAACTATACACAAACTGACACGTTAAGAAAAACACTTTGCAGCCGACCTGTCCACGGGGATGGAAAACAAAATGGGAAAAGGCTTCTCGTTGTGAATGTTTGAAGAAGTTGCTGGGAACACCTGCGCGGTTCCCAAAGATGGAGTGGCAAGTTGAAGACCGTTATGTGTCATCAAAACATGAATGTGAGCGACTGTGAGCCGGGTTCGAACGTGGCTGTCGTCAAAATACAAACCAGGGTTAATGCTGCCCTTCATTAGGAGTCAGGGGGTTATTACTCTCCATGCCTTCATGTGTCAGAAGAGTACCTCCAAACAACGGCCTTTTCCTGTAGTTATAGAGAGATGCGTGAATGAGTCCTAAAACCCTGAAATGAGTCATTATTCAAGCACTTCTTCGCGCCTCGCCTCAAAGTCAACGAGTTCTTTGAATGTGTTTTTAGTTAGATGCCCTAAATTAGGTCTGGGGTTTAGATGTGTATGTTTTGTTCTATGAGATCAAATGAGTCAGTAAATACCCCACTGATGAATGTCTAAGGCGTGTATGTGTCTTTAAAAACATCATTGTTATACGTTTCAAGTCTCAACGTCATCCCGCCAAACATTAGCTCGGAGGTAGTTACGTGAAGTCATGATGTAGCTCCTGTATAGCCTCAAGTTCGCTTCGTACGTCTATTGATTGCATAACAAGTGTCATTTCTGCCACAGAGCTTATTTAATGCACTATTCCAAAATCCAGCAGTAAAATCTCATTGGCTTTTTGTGGAGGGAACCAGGGAGATGCTAACGTCAGGGTTAGCCTGTAAGATACGCCATCAGGGCACCACTTTCGCCAATAGTTGAAATGGTGCATATGCCAGTATGCATCGGTATTTGCCAAATGTCCAACTTTCTGACGCCACTGAGGGCAGCATTGGTCCCGGATGAGTGACGCAGCCACAGGTATTAAAGATGAACCTTTTAGCGCGCATGTCACTGCAGCACGGCGGCGATCACACAAACGGCCGGTGGAAAAAGGGGGAAATCACTGATCGGACGAGACACTGCCCGGCGGCCGAGCGGCTGTAAGACGACAGAATAAATCGACTCTTTCTCTTCGGTTTTCGTCCCCGCGCTTCGTCCCTCTCGTCTCCTGTTGATGTTGTTGTTGTTAATGTTGTTATTATCGACCTTGAGTTTGATCTCAACGCATCGTACTTGAATTACCTCGTTATGTGACCTCATGTTGCTCGTGTATTTTTTTTCCCTTTTTTGTTCCATTTGTACTCTTTTTATTTGTGGAAAAAGATGCATTGCACAACATGATGCAGCGATGTGTACGCAGAAAAAAATAAGTGCCACGGTGAAGAGATTTCTAATGTTGTATTTGTTTGTGCATTACATGTTACCAAACTTGGTATTATTAACCCCGCTTGTTAAAGAGTCGGTCGGTTTGGTCATTTGTTATAAAAGCTACCTCTAAGTTGTTTTCTTTTTTTGGCAAAAGCACATTTTATTTGTGTTTGCATTATGTTATCATTGCTACTTCATCTCATGCTTCTTTTGGTTGATTTATGATTGTCTGTGTTTTTTCTAAGCAAAATGTACATAAAAGTGTAAGCGAGTACAAGAGGTTGATGGGATTTTGGAAAGTCATTCAGAGAGGCGTTTATTCTTCTCTTATAGTCTCCCCCTGCCCCTCCGACCACAGAAGAGCAGAGGAACGTAAACAAAAAAAGCAATTTTGAAGCCTTAAGTGATGAGATGGGAAGCGGCAGATAGGAGGAAGTACTATTGCTTTTTGAGAGGGGTTCAAAACAAGAATTAAAACTTGAAAGTGTGTGAATACAAGTGTAGTTTTGTAATGTGAAAAAAAAAACGAAGGTTCATGACAAACGCTGAACCGACCAAGACAGGTTTTATTTGCAGCGATGCAGAGTGCGTTGGACAATTGGAACTGCAAGTGGTAATCAAAAAAGAAAAAACCAAGAAGGTTAAAAATAGAGATTTCTCTCATGAACGTATTCCTGAACAAGAGCCAACAGAGGCAATTTGATATATAAAAATGGTGATATTTTTGTATTCAGTGTCAGTCCTTTTTCCATTTGTGGAGGGTTACAGCAGGGCACAAATATTTGTATTTCTTTTATTTTTTACCTGTTTTAGTTTTCTCTCGATGGGTGTGAATCATGTTTGCCTTGCTCCCCTTTGATATTGTTGGACAAAAAAACATGTGTGAACATATTGTAATAATAAGTGTTGCTTTCTTGGATGTCAATTGCATTGTAGGGTGAAGGACTAAAATCTATCCGCCACAAATTCTACGAGTGTCTGTGACAAAATGTTAAAAAAAAAAAAAAGATAAAATACGGCACGGCAGGGGGGCGCTGCCAAACCGACCAATTAGTACTTCACAACTTTTCAATCAAACTTGACTGTCAACATGTCTGTTGTTTTGTTTTTGTATTTGAAAAAAAAAGAAGGGATGGCATGTCCCGTGGTGATTTTATTCTCAAACACTGTGAGCCGAGGGGATTTTCCCCCCCTCGTGTAATATCCACCCACTATGATATACCGCGTCAGTCTGAACACCCACAATGCAAGACCTGAGCAAGTATTCCTCTCATCGTCCTCTGAATGTTTTCTACTTTTTCGTGCGGGTGAAAGAGTGCGTTAAAGAGTGCGTAACTACGTTGTGTGCGTGTGTGTATTAGTGGAAAAATGCACTAATCAGATCAGATACAAAATAAATATTCTATGCCACTTTTTTTCTCTATGTTGGAAAAAATATATATATACATTGGCATCGATATAGTTCTTCCCTCAGTGTTCCTCCGATGTTTTCTGTACTATCTTTGTGCCTAAAAATGGAATTTGTTCAACAAAAATGTCCATCTATATCTGCTTAGTTTCCGTATTTTTCAGAAGAAAATAAAAATGGTGTATCCAGCACACTAGGGATGTCATGACGCTCTTAGTTTTTTTTATTCGTTTTTAAATCCTGAAGAGAGCAGGTCTGCAATAAAACCCTTAATGCAGATGTAACTACAAATCTGCATTCACTTATTTTCTCAGGCCGTGATTTGACAAAAGCATTTATTTAGCGCCATTTTCTGGAGACTGTCGGGACAAACTCGGCTCCAGTTAATAGTTTTTCTGCAAGAAAACGAATCCCAAGTCTAGTTTTTGACTTATTTGTTGCTCTTTTAGTCAGCAACAGGTTTGCTGATGAGCTTAAGATACAAAAGACCTCCATTTGGGCAGGTTGGCACTAGGGAGTCCCCCTTCTGCTTTCTTCAGTTTTTACTCAAGTACTTTTTCCTTTTCTACACAATGCATTTAAAAAATAGGGCGGGGGAGGGTGGGGGGTTAAATTGTTCAGAGAGGAATCATGGCATCCCTGGAGCGGGCCCTCTGTGTTTTGGTGTGGTGTTTCTAGAACAAAGTAGCCATTTCATGCAGTGTTGCAAAAGCATGTGCCATCGAGGTCTAGACTAAAAACTGTTTTGAGTAACAAAGCACCAAGACATTGTATTTTTTTATATTAGCACTGAGGACCAATCGCCCTGTCGGACCAAGCTTAACGAAGCGTTTTATGTAACGAAGCTTTTCTCTTGTCTTTCCCCGGCTTTGTCTGTTTCTCTCCTCCATTGTTGTGACAGCACAAGTGCCAGTCAATTTGCTCTGTATTAAGAAAATAGTGTTTTTATTATGATTTGAATTATAGTTTTTGTCTACCTCAGCACCTAACCTTAGCCTAATCTTAGAAGGTGCCCAATTATTATTTTATTTTCTTTATTTCTTATCGTTGTATGATTATTGTTTTTTGTGTGAAAATGTTGCATTAGAGCTTTGCAAAAGGTCCTTTGTCTTTTCCAGCGACATCGTGCTATTTTTTTCCGTGGCAGTACGTATTTTCCTGTTGTGCCACCAATCTATAGCCACCGTCTGTTGATAAAGAGGTTGTTCTTTTGATTTTGTTTTTATTTCCATGTAGAATCAAGACACCTCTCTTTGTAACATTTCAGTGTTCTCTGATGGAGTGTGAAAAAAAAATAAAAAGGAAAAATAAAAGATTTAATGCTGCAGGTTCTCCATGTTGTCACTAAAGTCAATGTTGTGCCTTTGATAGTGAAAAATAGAAGGAAAAAAAGAATATTTCTTTTTCTACATCATACTAACGGTAGATTGTTTTTTGTAGTGGAATTTTTTTGTATTTTTATTTATGAGTCTCATAATAAAAATCAAATCATGATGTTCAGTTGTATACTTTCAATCTGCGGTTAGAAAATAATAAAAAATGGACTTCATGTTGTTTTGTCTTAGCCCTTTTTCTGGCTCCATATTACACAATAGCTGTGTGTGTTTATTGTACTCCTACAGTACTTATACTACATACATATACTATCAATATATAGTATTTAAGTCAAATAAAATGGCTTCATTTGCAACAATTTAATTTGTTTGTATAAAAACATTGTCATTTGTAATCCCTTATACGTATAAGCTCTTTTGCATAAAAGATAAAACCAAGAATGCAAAAATACATTTACTTCTTAGTGGAATACTAAGAAGTAAATGTATTTTTCATCCAAAAATGTTAAGCTTTTTAAAATGACACAATAAGGAATTACAGTATTTAACAACAGAGTGGTGCAGGAAAGGAGTCAGCATGTTATCACTTCCTGTTGCCTGGTCTGTAAGTCAATGGATTTATGAATATGTTTTGGATAAATTAGTCTGTGGTTAACACTAGTTAAATATATTTATATTCAACCACATAAAATCATCAGTAAATACTCCACTAGTGAGTGAAAAAACAAGTGTCTAAATGAGAAGACTAAACGTCATCACGCCCAACATTAGCCGCCGTTAGCTTAGTGGTGGTGACGTGAAGTCATGTGACCGTGCTGTAGTTCCTTTATAGCCCAACATTAGCCGCCTTTAGCTTAGCGGTGGTGACGTGAAGTCATGTGACCGTGCTGTAGTTCCTTTATAGCCCAACATTAGCCGCTTTTAGCTTAGCGGTGGTGACGTGAAGTCATGTGACCGTGCTGTAGTTCCTTTATAGCCCAACATTAGCCGCCTTTAGTTTAGCGGTGGTGACGTGAAGTCATGTGACCGTGCTGTAGTTCCTTTATAGCCCAACATTAGCCACCTTTAGCTTAGCGGTGGTGACGTGAAGTCATGTGACCGTGCTGTAGTTCCTTTATAGCCCAACATTAGCCGCCTTTAGCTTAGCGGTGGTGACGTGAAGTCATGTGACCGTGCTGTAGTTCCTTTATAGCCCAACATTAGCCACCTTTAGCTTAGCGGTGGTGACGTGAAGTCATGTGACCGTGCTGTAGTTCCTTTATAGCCCAACATTAGCCACCTTTAGCTTAGCGGTGGTGACGTGAAGTCATGTGACCGTGCTGTAGTTCCTTTATAGCCCAACATTAGCCGCCTTTAGCTTAGCGGTGGGGACGTGAATCATGTGACCGTGCTGTAGTTCCTTTATAGCCCAACATTAGCCGCCTTTAGCTTAGCGGTGGGGACGTGAAATCATGTGACCGTGCTGTAGTTCCTTTATAGCTACGTAAGCTATTTACTTCAAAAATCCTAAAGTGGTGTTAATATGTAGAGATTATCCTGCTGAACAAAACATGTAGGCCTAAGTATCATAAACGCTTGAGATCATCTTTGCAATAATCCAAAATCCAACAGAAAAATCCCATTGAGTTTTTCTCTATTGAGCCCTTGCAATGCTAACTTCAGATTGGGTCTACAAACATACATTATTACTGCACCCGCTCTATAATTATATTTTAATACAGTCCATCTGCTATTAAACCCAGTAGAAAACCTTTGAAATAACCTAAGAAACCACATTATCTATATGTACTAAAACATGTAATTTCCAGTTGTCGTAATGTGTGAGACTGCATGTCTGCAGAGAGAAAACCTTATGGAAACATAATCTGATGCTAGAAAGCAAACTGTTGCATACATTCAATTTAGATTAACCTTCATTAACAGTTTAAACTTCTCTCCCTCCACAGGCTGTTGTCTGTTCCCACATTAAAAGCTCAATTTCCTGTGTGCTAACAGTTTCTGCTGCACTTCAGGCCTCGCTGCCTTCTGTCTGCTCTCCACAGAGGTCACACATGCTGTCATTAGAGATACTGTGTGTGGGTGTGGTGTGTGTGTGTGTTTGTGTGTGTGTGTGGTGTGTGTGTGTGTGTGTGTGTGTGTGTGTGTGTTGTGTGTGTGTGGTTGTGTGTGTGTGTGTGTGTTGTGTGTGTGTGGTGTTTGTGTGTGTGTGTGTGTTGTGTGTTTGGGTGTGTGTGTGTGTGTGGTGTGTTGTGTGTGGTGTGTGTGTGTGTAGGCCACAAGCCGGAAACGTGCCCCCAGACTGGCGCATCGAGAAGACCTACCTGTACCTGTGCTACGTCTGAGGAAGAGAGGAGGAAGAGGGGGTGGGGGGTGAGAGGTAAGGGGAATGTAATCGGGAGGATAGGAGGCTCGGGGTCAACCATTTTTTTAATAATTTTTTTTAGAGAGACTCCCGAAAAGCTAGAAGGTTTGTTTTTCTCTTTTTTACTTTACATGCAAAAAGGCGGCGGCGACGACCAGCTGTAAGGGTGGTGACGGAGTAACTAAGTGCTAAAGAAGAGCAGAGGAAGACTTGGACACGGAGAGAGAGGACTTCCATCATAGTTCGGTTCACCGGGTCATTCACTACATCTGCAAACTGTGGTTTTGTTTTAGGTCATCGGACGCAGCACGCACAGACGTGACTTTTTTTGTAATGCTGCTGCGAGAGAGAAAGCAGATTCTCAAGGGCTGTCTGAACCTGAACCGGCTCCCATCACGAGTGGTTTTTGTTATACTTGATATTGGTTTGTTTACATTTACCCTGCAGTCATTAGAGTTAGAACAAGAGCATCGGTTTCGACCCCTAAGTTCATCATGTCGTGGTTTGTTTCCATGCCAACACCCTTCCAAACAAACCTTCTTTTAACCGCATACAAAGGTATCTTACATTTTCCAACCCGCCAAACTAAATCACGACACGCTCCAGAGTGTGAATTATCCGCTTGGGGTGGAAATGCCCCAAATCGTTTCCATTCCTAATTATTCTGTTTAGCAGCTTCCTGTCATTTCTGCTTTTGCAGTCGATGATCCCAGTTTTTTTTGTACAGAAATCCAGTAGAGAAACTTGTCAAGACTGTTGGCAGCGGATGCAAGTTAAAAATACATGGAAATGTTCGTCATTGACAACAGAGTCGGTGTGATTGACTCCTATTCCTCGGAGTGAGATAGCCCCTGAGAATCTGAGACAATATGCAGTCGATGAAGCAGTTGAACTTGGATGAATGGGAGCACTAACATACTGGTTAGTGCTTTGTAGTTTGAAGTTTTCTCAGCAGTCCTTCCTGGTTCAACGTCGATGAGGGCTGGAGAGCGTCGAGTCACCACGGGCCCACTTGTGTCACTTTTTTCATCGTATATATGTTCTTTCGCTCCGCATGGTAGTTTATCAAGGCTTGATTGCACAGGTAACAAATCACGACAACAGTCTTTGTTTGATGTCTTCAGAAATATATCTTTCATTAAATCATAACTCAATATTACAGTGTACCACATTAAACCCAGCATATCCGCCTACTCAATAGCACATAGATAACTGGACTGCTTTGTATCCATTTACATTTAACCCGATGAACTATCATTATCTCACACTAATGATGAACTATACACAAACTGACACGTTAAGAAAAAACACTTTGCAGCCGACCTGTCCACGGGGATGGAAAACAAAATGGGAAAAGGCTTCTCGTTGTGAATGTTTGAAGAAGTTGCTGGGAACACCTGCGCGGTTCCCAAAGATGGAGTGGCAAGTTGAAGACCGTTATGTGTCATCAAAACATGAATGTGAGCGACTGTGAGCCGGGTTCGAACGTGGCTGTCGTCAAAATACAAACCAGGGTTAATGCTGCCCTTCATTAGGAGTCAGGGGGTTATTACTCTCCATGCCTTCATGTGTCAGAAGAGTACCTCCAAACAACGGCCTTTTCCTGTAGTTATAGAGAGATGCGTGAATGAGTCCTAAAACCCTGAAATGAGTCATTATTCAAGCACTTCTTCGCGCCTCGCCTCAAAGTCAACGAGTTCTTTGAATGTGTTTTTAGTTAGATGCCCTAAATTAGGTCTGGGGTTTAGATGTGTATGTTTTGTTCTATGAGATCAAATGAGTCAGTAAATACCCCACTGATGAATGTCTAAGGCGTGTATGTGTCTTTAAAAACATCATTGTTATACGTTTCAAGTCTCAACGTCATCCCGCCAAACATTAGCTCGGAGGTAGTTACGTGAAGTCATGATGTAGCTCCTGTATAGCCTCAAGTTCGCTTCGTACGTCTATTGATTGCATAACAAGTGTCATTTCTGCCACAGAGCTTATTTAATGCACTATTCCAAAATCCAGCAGTAAAATCTCATTGGCTTTTTGTGGAGGGAACCAGGGAGATGCTAACGTCAGGGTTAGCCTGTAAGATACGCCATCAGGGCACCACTTTCGCCAATAGTTGAAATGGTGCATATGCCAGTATGCATCGGTATTTGCCAAATGTCCAACTTTCTGACGCCACTGAGGGCAGCATTGGTCCCGGATGAGTGACGCAGCCACAGGTATTAAAGATGAACCTTTTAGCGCGCATGTCACTGCAGCACGGCGGCGATCACACAAACGGCCGGTGGAAAAAGGGGGAAATCACTGATCGGACGAGACACTGCCCGGCGGCCGAGCGGCTGTAAGACGACAGAATAAATCGACTCTTTCTCTTCGGTTTTCGTCCCCGCGCTTCGTCCCTCTCGTCTCCTGTTGATGTTGTTGTTGTTAATGTTGTTATTATCGACCTTGAGTTTGATCTCAACGCATCGTACTTGAATTACCTCGTTATGTGACCTCATGTTGCTCGTGTATTTTTTTTCCCTTTTTTGTTCCATTTGTACTCTTTTTATTTGTGGGAAAAAGATGCATTGCACAACATGATGCAGCGATGTGTACGCAGAAAAAAATAAGTGCCACGGTGAAGAGATTTCTAATGTTGTATTTGTTTGTGCATTACATGTTACCAAACTTGGTATTATTAACCCCGCTTGTTAAAGAGTCGGTCGGTTTGGTCATTTGTTATAAAAGCTACCTCTAAGTTGTTTTCTTTTTTGGCAAAAGCACATTTATTTGTGTTTGCATTATGTTATCATTGCTACTTCATCTCATGCTTCTTTTGGTTGATTTATGATTGTCTGTGTTTTTTCTAAGCAAAATGTACATAAAAGTGTAAGCGAGTACAAGAGGTTGATGGGATTTTGGAAAGTCATTCAGAGAGGCGTTTATATTCTTCTCTTATAGTCTCCTCCCCCTGCCCCTCCGACCACAGAAGAGCAGAGGAACGTAAACAAAAAAAGCAATTTTGAAGCCTTAAGTGATGAGATGGGAAGCGGCAGATAGGAGGAAGTACTATTGCTTTTTGAGAGGGGTTCAAAACAAGAATTAAAACTTGAAAGTGTGTGAATACAAGTGTAGTTTTGTAATGTGAAAAAAAAAAACGAAGGTTCATGACAAACGCTGAACCGACCAAGACAGGTTTTATTTGCAAGCGATGCAGAGTGCGTTGGACAATTGGAACTGCAAGTGGTAATCAAAAAAGAAAAACCAAGAAGGTTAAAAATAGAGATTTCTCTCATGAACGTATTCCTGAACAAGAGCCAACAGAGGCAATTTGATATATAAAAATGGTGATATTTTTGTATTCAGTGTCAGTCCTTTTTCCATTTGTGGAGGGTTACAGCAGGGCACAAATATTTGTATTTCTTTTATTTTTTACCTGTTTTAGTTTTCTCTCGATGGGTGTGAATCATGTTTGCCTTGCTCCCCTTTGATATTGTTGGACAAAAAAACATGTGTGAACATATTGTAATAATAAGTGTTGCTTTCTTGGATGTCAATTGCATTGTAGGGTGAAGGACTAAAATCTATCCGCCACAAATTCTACGAGTGTCTGTGACAAAATGTTAAAAAAAAAAAAAAGATAAAATACGGCACGGCAGGGGGGCGCTGCCAAACCGACCAATTAGTACTTCACAACTTTTCAATCAAACTTGACTGTCAACATGTCTGTTGTTTTGTTTTTGTATTTGAAAAAAAAGAAGGGATGGCATGTCCCGTGGTGATTTTATTCTCAAACACTGTGAGCCGAGGGGATTTTCCCCCCCTCGTGTAATATCCACCCACTATGATATACCGCGTCAGTCTGAACACCACAATGCAAGACCTGAGCAGTTATTCCTCTCATCGTCCTCTGAATGTTTTCTACTTTTTCGTGCGGGTGAAAGAGTGCGTTAAAGAGTGCGTAACTACGTGTGTGTGCGTGTGTGTATTAGTGGAAAAATGCACTAATCAGATCAGATACAAAATAAATATTCTATGCCACTTTTTTTCTCTATGTTGGAAAAAATATATATATACATTGGCATCGATATAGTTCTTCCCTCAGTGTTCCTCCGATGTTTTCTGTACTATCTTTGTGCCTAAAAATGGAATTTGTTCAACAAAAATGTCCATCTATATCTGCTTAGTTTCCGTATTTTTCAGAAGAAAATAAAAATGGTGTATCCAGCACACTAGGGATGTCATGACGCTCTTAGTTTTTTATTTTATTCGTTTTTAAATCCTGAAGAGAGCAGGTCTGCAATAAAACCCTTAATGCAGATGTAACTACAAATCTGCATTCACTTATTTTCTCAGGCCGTGATTTGACAAAAGCATTTATTTAGCGCCATTTTCTGGAGACTGTCGGGACAAACTCGGCTCCAGTTAATAGTTTTTCTGCAAGAAAACGAATCCCAAGTCTAGTTTTTGACTTATTTGTTGCTCTTTTAGTCAGCAACAGGTTTGCTGATGAGCTTAAGATACAAAAGACCTCCATTTGGGCAGGTTGGCACTAGGGAGTCCCCCTTCTGCTTTCTTCAGTTTTTACTCAAGTACTTTTTCCTTTTCTACACAATGCATTTAAAAAAAAGGGGGGGGGGGAGGGTGGGGGGTTAAATTGTTCAGAGAGGAATCATGGCATCCCTGGAGCGGGCCCTCTGTGTTTTGGTGTGGTGTTTCTAGAACAAAGTAGCCATTTCATGCAGTGTTGCAAAAGCATGTGCCATCGAGGTCTAGACTAAAAACTGTTTTGAGTAACAAAGCACCAAGACATTGTATTTTTTTATATTAGCACTGAGGACCAATCGCCCTGTCGGACCAAGCTTAACGAAGCGTTTTATGTAACGAAGCTTTTCTCTTGTCTTTCCCCGGCTTTGTCTGTTTCTCTCCTCCATTGTTGTGACAGCACAAGTGCCAGTCAATTTGCTCTGTATTAAGAAAATAGTGTTTTTATTATGATTTGAATTATAGTTTTTGTCTACCTCAGCACCTAACCTTAGCCTAATCTTAGAAGGTGCCCAATTATTATTTTATTTTTCTTTATTTCTTATCGTTGTATGATTATTGTTTTTTGTGTGAAAATGTTGCATTAGAGCTTTGCAAAAGGTCCTTTGTCTTTTCCAGCGACATCGTGCTATTTTTTTTCCGTGGCAGTACGTATTTTCCTGTTGTGCCACCAATCTATAGCCACCGTCTGTTGATAAAGAGGTTGTTCTTTTGATTTTGTTTTTATTTCCATGTAGAATCAAGACACCTCTCTTTGTAACATTTCAGTGTTCTCTGATGGAGTGTGAAAAAAAAATAAAAAGGAAAAATAAAAGATTTAATGCTGCAGGTTCTCCATGTTGTCACTAAAGTCAATGTTGTGCCTTTGATAGTGAAAAATAGAAGGAAAAAAAGAATATTTCTTTTTCTACATCATACTAACGGTAGATTGTTTTTTGTAGTGGAATTTTTTTGTATTTTTATTTATGAGTCTCATAATAAAAATCAAATCATGATGTTCAGTTGTATACTTTCAATCTGCGGTTAGAAAATAATAAAAAATGGACTTCATGTTGTTTTGTCTTAGCCCTTTTTCTGGCTCCATATTACACAATAGCTGTGTGTGTTTATTGTACTCCTACAGTACTTATACTACATACATATACTATCAATATATAGTATTTAAGTCAAATAAAATGGCTTCATTTGCAACAATTTAATTTGTTTGTATAAAAACATTGTCATTTGTAATCCCTTATACGTATAAGCTCTTTTGCATAAAAGATAAAACCAAGAATGCAAAAATACATTTACTTCTTAGTGGAATACTAAGAAGTAAATGTATTTTTCATCCAAAAATGTTAAGCTTTTTAAAATGACACAATAAGGAATTACAGTATTTAACAACAGAGTGGTGCAGGAAAGGAGTCAGCATGTTATCACTTCCTGTTGCCTGGTCTGTAAGTCAATGGATTTATGAATATGTTTTTGGATAAATTAGTCTGTGGTTAACACTAGTTAAATATATTTATATTCAACCACATAAAATCATCAGTAAATACTCCACTAGTGAGTGAAAAAACAAGTGTCTAAATGAGAAGACTAAACGTCATCACGCCCAACATTAGCCGCCGTTAGCTTAGTGGTGGTGACGTGAAGTCATGTGACCGTGCTGTAGTTCCTTTATAGCCCAACATTAGCCGCCTTTAGTTTAGCGGTGGTGACGTGAAGTCATGTGACCGTGCTGTAGTTCCTTTATAGCCCAACATTAGCCGCTTTTAGCTTAGCGGTGGTGACGTGAAGTCATGTGACCGTGCTGTAGTTCCTTTATAGCCCAACATTAGCCGCCTTTAGTTTAGCGGTGGTGACGTGAAGTCATGTGACCGTGCTGTAGTTCCTTTATAGCCCAACATTAGCCACCTTTAGCTTAGCGGTGGTGACGTGAAGTCATGTGACCGTGCTGTAGTTCCTTTATAGCCCAACATTAGCCGCCTTTAGCTTAGCGGTGGTGACGTGAAGTCATGTGACCGTGCTGTAGTTCCTTTATAGCCCAACATTAGCCACCTTTAGCTTAGCGGTGGTGACGTGAAGTCATGTGACCGTGCTGTAGTTCCTTTATAGCCCAACATTAGCCACCTTTAGCTTAGCGGTGGTGACGTGAAGTCATGTGACCGTGCTGTAGTTCCTTTATAGCCCAACATTAGCCGCCTTTAGCTTAGCGGTGGGGACGTGAAATCATGTGACCGTGCTGTAGTTCCTTTATAGCCCAACATTAGCCGCCTTTAGCTTAGCGGTGGGGACGTGAAATCATGTGACCGTGCTGTAGTTCCTTTATAGCTACGTAAGCTATTTACTTCAAAAATCCTAAAGTGGTGTTAATATGTAGAGATTATCCTGCTGAACAAAACATGTAGGCCTAAGTATCATAAACGCTTGAGATCATCTTTGCAATAATCCAAAATCCAACAGAAAAATCCCATTGAGTTTTTCTCTATTGAGCCCTTGCAATGCTAACTTCAGATTGGGTCTACAAACATACATTATTACTGCACCGCTCTATAATTATATTTTAATACAGTCCATCTGCTATTAAACCCAGTAGAAAACCTTTGAAATAACCTAAGAAACCACATTATCTATATGTACTAAAACATGTAATTTCCAGTTGTCGTAATGTGTGAGACTGCATGTCTGCAGAGAGAAAACCTTATGGAAACATAATCTGATGCTAGAAAGCAAACTGTTGCATACATTCAATTTAGATTAACCTTCATTAACAGTTTAACTTCTCTCCCTCCACAGGCTGTTGTCTGTTCCCACATTAAAAGCTCAATTTCCTGTGTGCTAACAGTTTCTGCTGCACTTCAGGCCTCGCTGCCTTCTGTCTGCTCTCCACAGAGGTCACACATGCTGTCATTAGAGATACTGTGTGTGTGTGTGTGTGTGTGTGTGTGTGTGTGTGTGTGTGTGTGTGTGTGTGTGTGTGTGTGTGTGTGTGTGTGTGTGTGTGTGTGTGTGTGTGTGTGTGTGTGGTGTGTGTGTGTGTGTGTGTGTGTGTGTGTGTGTGTGTGTGTGTGTGTGTGTGTGTGTGTGTGTGTGTGTGTGTGTGTGTGTGTGTGCGTGCGTGCATTACGTGTGCATTACGTGTGCAGCGCTATCGTGGCACATGATTGTCATTACAGAGGAGGTGAGCCGAGACACAGAGCTTCAGACAGATTCACCTGAGGCAGGTTTTAGTGGCGCGTTGTTGCTCATATTTGACCTCCAAGTAACAGAAACAGATATAAGGAAAACAAATAATCAGATATCAGTAAATTACATTCAAAATAAATATTTTCAAGTCTTATTTTATAAGTCATTACGAGATTGACATTTAATATTATGATTTCCAGAGGATGTTTAAAAGGTATTATTGTGAGCATTCCTCTAGTGCCACCATCAGGCCAAATACCTCCACATGCTCTCCAGAGGATGAACCACTTCCAACCACAAAAGTGTACTTTATTTATTCAGCTATTTGCAAGGCTTTGAAAATGATTCGTTTTCAGAGAAACACCTCTTTCGATTTGGTGATTTTACTGGATTATTATGTCGAACAATCCATAGAATAAACTTTACACATGGACTCTATTCTGCTTTTCATGTAGTGTTATAGGTTTGTGTGCATGTAAACGGTCTGCAAAGGCTAAAATCCCAAAGTCTGGAACCCTTGCGCTCCTATTGGCTAGCGCTAGACTAAGGGGCGGGACATCTCTAAGCATTTGACCAATCACAACAGAGCCAGCAGAGATAACCAATCAGAGCAGACTGGGCTCTGGTTTCAGACAGAGGGTGGAAAATAGGTGCACATTTATAAGTTACCTGCTGTCTGTGATTTCATCCCCAAAAAGCTAAAAAAAGGAGAAGCTCGTGTCCAACAAATAAGTTTTACATGAAAAGTGTCGCTATACTTTCTCATGTCCTCTGTGTTCTCATATGGAGGATCAGATCATGACTTATGCACCAAACACTTTACCACACTCTCTCTGCTTATGTATCTATTTATTTATGTTAGATTGTGGCATGAAGGGAAATGAGGGAAGAAGGAAAGTCTCATTGTGAAGGGTTTGGTTGGACTTTGATCTTATTTTGGGGCGAAGGAAAGGGCTGGTGAACAGTGAAGAGCCTTTGTGTTGCAGAATGACGCTCCATCACTGATCTGTAAAACACTAAGTGCATTTTACTACGCTACTTTAATATGAAAGCCTAAATTACTTTACGGATTAATATTTTGCATGTAATAAACGTTTACCATAATGCTTCTCTAAAGATTAAACCAGTGGGATTACTGCTTGAGGTACAAATTATCCAATATATTACCAAAGATGTATAAATATATAGTACCCTTTGTCTACCACAGTAAAATGCTCCCTGATTAACAATAATAACATCAAATATAATATATCACATATGGACACGTACTGTACTGTAAGTAAGTAAGAAATTGAGGTACTTGCACATTGGAGTATTTTAACTTTATGCTACTTCATACTTTTAATCCACTACATTTGTTTTACAGATTTAGTTACAAGCTACTTTGCAGATTGAGATTATAAATACGAAATATAAATCATATATTATTATAGGTTAAGCTACCCAGTAGAAGATAATAAGTTAATAAGTAATTAAATCAACCCCCATTTCAACAGGTGCAATATTGAAGTCATGAACACATACATATTAACGCAATATTTGAAATGTCGTGGTGCTTAAATGGGCCATTCTGTCACAAACGAGCTGAGAACCAAAATGCAACACACGGGAAACCAGGGATAGTCGGTAACCAGCTGTATTAAAGGCAATAGGCTGGTAGGAGATAGTAGGCAGAGGGCCGGTCGGGGACAGGCGAGGGTTCCAGGAGAAAGCAAGACGGGAGTCGCAGGAAGGCTACAGACCGGGTCAGGGAGCAGGCGAGGCAGAATAGTCCGGGTACAGACCGGGTCAGGGAACAGGCGAGGCAGAATAGTCCGGGTACAGACCGGGTCAGGGAGCAGGCGAGGCAGAATAGTCCGGGTACAGACCGGGTCAGGGAGCAGGCGAGGCAGAATAGTCCGGGTACAGACCGGGTCAGGGAGCAGGCGAGGCAGAATAGTCCGGGTACAGACCGGGTCAGGGAACAGGCGAGGCAGAATAGTCCGGGTACAGACCGGGTCAGGGAACAGGCGAGGCAGGCTGGTCAGGGACAGGCTGGATCGAAACCGGGAGAGCAATCTGGAGGATAATGCGGGAAAGACTGGCATGCTGCAAAATACGATCTGGCACTGAGGTGAAAGTGAAGTGGGCCTAAATACTAATGGAGCTGATGGGTGTAACAGAGTGGGAGAGACAGGGTGTGACTACCAGGTGACTAAGGAATGCTAATGCAGTAAATAGTTGAGTGAGAAAGCAGACTGTGACACATTCTGCACAAAGAGTACCTTTTACTTTGGTACCTAAAGTATATTTAATGCTAAAACTTTTGTTCTCTTTCTCAAGTACATCTTGACTGCAGGAATTGTACTTGTAGGGGAGTCATTTGACATTCATTGTATGCTACTTCTCCTTAAAGGTAGGGTAGGTAAGAATGGAGAAACCAGCTCGAGTGCGCTATAATTTGAAAGTATGCAGCCGAAAAAAATCTGCCCCTTCCTTCCTTGAGACTTCTTCACAGAGTCCCTCCTTCAACACACACACGAACGCGCACATGACCAATGAGTGCACGAGATACATTTGTGCACGAGATGGAAGGCTGACAGGCAGGTAGGCCATCCAGTTATTTTACCCGGGCCGGCTCAGATGATTGGTTGTGCTTTTTACAGCGCCACGGCTTCCACAGATGAAATATTTGTATATATTTATTGTCAAAGCATTTAATGTATTCATTGCTATCGGGATGTTAAGAGCATTCCATGGAATATAACAAGTGTTCCTGAAGTGAATTACCTACCCCACCTTCAATTAATACTTCTTCTTAGTGGCACTACCCCAGAGTCAGGAGGAGGTGCAGCTCCTCTCTGATGTTTTTGCGCATGGTGCCATCTGCTGGCTGCATGGTGAACTACAGGAGGGAACTCTTAATCTGCAGTTTTAAAAAGTAATATATCATAACGTTTTTAAAGTGGCTTCCAAGAGAACTACTTTCTTCCTTGCAGTAAATTTCTCTGAGTAAAATTGACTCAAATTGAAGAAAAATATAACATTTGGTCCCAACCTATGTAGAGTAAAATGTACTCTTTGTTCAGAGTTGTATTTTTCGAGTTCATTTTACTCTATTATGTGCTTAGATTTTACTCGGCTTAATGGTTATTTACTCTATGTAGTGTATATTAAAAACAACTCTACTGCCATTTTACTCATAATAGAAGGTCATTTTACTCCCAATAGAAGTTAATTTCACTCCAAATAGAAGTTAATTTTACTCCAAATAGAAGTTGATTTCACTCCAAATAGAAGTTAATTTTACTCCAAATAGAAGTTGATTTCACTCCAAATAGAAGTTAATTTCACTCCAAATAGAAGTTAATTTTACTCCAAATAGAAGTTAATTTTACTCCAAATAGAAGTTAATTTCACTCCAAATAGAAGTTAATTTCACTCAATTTTCAAAGCCCAATTTATTATCATGTGCAAGACATAACACAATGTAAATCCCTTTATAAATGTACAGATTTAAAGATATAAAAAAAGAGGGAGGCCTGAGTAAAAATGGAAATTAAAATGTTGGCCCGTGTTCACCTTGAAGACATGTACATGTTTTAAATCACAGCTGACTATTTCCAACTTAAAACAAAATTGCATCATCAGCATTCTGTATATCATATTTAGAAAAAAATAAAATGTTGGCCTCTTTACCTTCAATAGATGAAAATAAAAACATCAATATTGTTGTGAGTGATGCAGCGATGTATGACCCTGAAGTAAGCTGCAAGGGTTCACTCAACAAAAGAATCACTGCACCACTATACATCTGGATTATAGAGGGCTTCCTATGCATCTTTGTTTCATCACAGGAAACAGGATGGGACAATAAACAAACTTGCATCATCACAACTGTATGACATCTGTATTTCAAATGCTTTGGGTTACGACCCCCTCCACTCCACTAGGGGTCTCTGTCTTTGTGTTCTGCTTGCTGGCTCTTGTTTGTGTTTCAGGTGATCAACCTGATGAGCCACACCTGGGCCGTCTACATAAAAGGCCAACACCAACCCATACTGCGCTCTCACTCTTCTGTTGGACACGGCCGCGTCTTTGTTTCTGCACATTTTCACACACGCAACCATTACTGATAACTAGTGATGGCGAGATGAAGCCTTATGAAGCTTTGAAGCTTTCCAGCCAATTGGTTCGCAAAAGGGTTCATCTCATGAGGCTTCATCATGGGCTTCATCTGAACACAAACCCCCCTGTTGGTCAAAGTGTGTAAAACAGGCAGATTGGACATCTCAACAGTGTGCTCAATCTCATACCGAGTTCCCGTTGAGTAAAGCCTTAGAATAACTCTAAACAACGAACATTAAATCATATTTTCATGTTAACAATATTGTATTTATTCCAGTTTAATGATTGTGATTGAAAATCCTAAGGAGGCTGGTAAACATTGCAAAGAGGGATTTATATTCCTTAATAATATTCATAAACTTAACCATGTTGTAGCCTGAGAAAGGCTAAAACATATCAAAGAATACATTTATTAAGTACATTATCTCATTTAGCTGTAGCTTTTATAAACAACAAAAAAGACGTATTGACGAGTCGTTGAACCAGGGACCCTGTGGTCATGAGTCAACTGCTTTCCAGCTGAGCCACAGCACACACACTAAAGCTCCCTGAAAACACTGCAACATATGTATTCCTGTATTTATTGATATTTTTATTCCTACATTTATTTATGCTTGTATCTATTTATAGCCTACTTATGACATGTTCCGACCTCTATATGAGTGAGGGTCTGAGCTCTCTTGATTCCATCGTGTCACCAGTGGGCCCGCCGGATACAGGAGGGGTAATATGGTTCTTAGTATACATCCATGGGTATTATGAGCGTTGTGGTTCAACGGTTCAACCGATCTGAATCGCTTCCTGAAGCAGTCACGTGGTATCGACAGGCAGCGAGGCTTCGTTTGTCATCGGTGACGTCACTGGCCCAAAATGATACAAGCCTCGGTACATGCTTCACAAAAAGCTTCGGGGGTTACTCGACACACGCTCCGAAGCCTCGGCGCAATACATAACATCACTACTGATAACTGACTTCCACATTTATTAGGTTTCTTTGAAGACCTTGCTTTTTGTTACACTTAACTTGTCTAGTCTCCCATCTTTGTTGCAAGCCTATGAGCCAGGCTGTAACAAATGGGGGCTCGTCCGGGATTGTTTGACATTGTTTCTAGTTCTGTAGTGCAGCCATCTTTGTCTGCTAGTAAGTAGATTGAAGGGTTGAGACTGATTACAGGAATCAGATCAGCTGTAACTTGGTAGACAGGTGCACCTCGTTGTGTGCATGCTGGTTGGTTGGGAGACATGGACAAGTGCGGTGAGTAGATGTTTTTGTTGGATAATGTAAGCAGTTGTAATGAAATGCATGTGGTTGGTGTTTTTGTTTTTCGTCGCTGAGCTCGTTATAGTGGTGATTTTTGTAGCCGATTTGTGGTGGTCCTGTGAGTGTCTCTCACTTCTGTCCGTGTAGGCTTCAGAACGGATTCCCTTTGGAATTCGTTGGGGGGTTTTAGTGTGGTGTGGACGTGGTTAGAGCTATTAGCTCGGGAGCACGTCCAAAGCTGCGGGTGGAGTTGCCAATTGCTGGTTGCTTTACCGGGCTTGTGGGTTTCAGTGCATAAATACCCACCATAAGTAGCACCTGAAGACTAGGGGGGAGTTTAGGTAGTTTCTGTTTTGTTTGGTAGATAGAGGGGCATGAGTCATGACTGCTGTTATCTGTGTATGTACTATTTGAGATTGGCTGCAAATGTGTTAAGTGAGTTTACAATGTGTACATGAGTGTTTGTTATCTGTCTCACCGTGGTTAAATAATGTTGGTGTTCTGTTAGTCGTTTGATCCTGGTAAACCGTTTGGCTTTATTAGTTCTAAAACGAGTCTGGGTGTTGGTGATATCTTAGTGCAGGATGATACAGTGGCTTATGTGGAAGTAAGTAGATGCAGGAGGGAAGTGCAAAATGGTAATTTGTTGGAAGTGTCTGCAAGTGGTTAGTTAGACCTGTAAGCTTCGGGAACATAAGCGCTGCAGTTCATGCCTTGGTTGGGTGAGCTTTGCGTAGTTTGGCTGCCTCTTTGTGCTGTGCTTCTGATGAAGGCTTGGTTGGCTAGTGAGCCGTTTATTTCAGAGGAACCTTTGGTTTGACGCTAATGTTGATTCTAGTTTGTGATAGCTGGAATCTTGTTGAAGGCAAAGCTTTAGCAAGCTTTGTCTAGCTGCAGGTAATTTGTCGGGCACTGGTGAATATGTATCTGTTTTTGGACCTCCTGTTAAGGCCCATCATCCATCACTCTTCTCTTCAGTGTGTGTTCTCTCTGATCTCCATCTTTTCTGTAAACTCTTAAAAATCTTCCTTATGCACTGATGTGGCGGGGTTGCATCTCTTAAAAGTCTTCTTCGGGCACTAGAGTTGCTGGGTTGGAAAATGGAGACTGGGTGAACAACGGTATGAAATTCAAACCGGTCAGTATGGAACATGTACGTCATTTTGAACTTTGCATTTAAATATTATTCTGTGTTGGTTGCTACGTTTGGACGGTGTTCCTAGGGGGAACCCCTTTTTTAAGGGGGGGGGGGGGGGGGGGTGTTACGACCCCCTCCACTCCACTAGAGGTCTCTGTGTTCTGCTTGCTGGCTCTTTGTGTTTCAGGTGATCAACCTGATGAGCCACACCTGGGCCGTCTACATAGAAGGCCAACACCAACCCATACTGCCTCTCACTCTTCTGTTGGACACGGTCTTTGTTTCTGCACATTTTCACACACCCATACACGCAACCATTACTGATAACTGACTTCCACATGTATTAGGTTTCTTTGAAGACCTTTGGTTTTTGTGGTATTGTAAATAAATATGCTTTTTGTTACACTTAACTTGTCTAGTCTCCCATCTTTGTTGCAAGCCTATGAGCCAGGCTGTAACCAATCTCTACACACAATACACATAACGACCAGGGTCGTAACACCCCCCCCCAACTAAAAATCAAACATTTCCCCCTAAAGAAAATGTTTGACCTCTCAAGGACTAACGGACTCTGAAGGACTCTTAAGGACTCAAAATGTGCCTGGCTGCTCTTTGCGTTTCAGCAACAAACAGTTGGCGATGAAATGCCCAGGGTCGCGACAGTAAAACACTCTACACCACAATACGGCAAACATTTCTTAAATTCTTCTAACAGAAGCAGTTCTCGCAGAGAAGCAAAATCATTCGCTTTACATGTTGTGACCCATTTATCGGACATGCTTCCCTTTTCCCTGCCGAACTCCACATATGTTTGTCAGTCTCACGGAATACCGGAACCAAAGAAATATTTCTGCTAACATCAAAGCCAACAGAATTCAAGTTGGTGGAACTGGGTGTCATACCTGCGGGTGGGGCTGGTGCGTGTGTCTGCGCATCCAGCTCAGCTTCCTTATTTCCAGCTGAAACTGTAGCCATGCCTGCCCGGCCCGCTCCTTAGCCTCTATCTCAAGACGTGCTATGCAGACTTTAATCCTCACCACATCTTGAGAGCCATCACTTGCCGTGGATAGTGCATTGAATCGAGGAAGTGTACCCGGCGTCTCCCGCTGTGTACCTTCCTCATCCTGCCCTCCCGACGCGCCAGCAGCCATCAAGCTCCTGTGTGAACTCTATATGGGCCATGGTACCGTCAGACACAGCCAGCTTTGATTCGCCGGACAACTTAAGGTCCCCTCATTAAATACGAGGGCGTCACCCCTCAGCAGCCAATAGCTGCACATGCTAAACTCCTTAAATGCCTGCTCTCCCTCCCTGTCAGTTGTCATTTACAGATGACCGCAACCCGCCTCCACCCCTCTCGCCTCCCGTCTCCTCCAGGACAAAGCTAAACGTCCTTCTTCAGACCGGTCCCACCTACTCAGCACCACCACCAGTGTCTAGACCCCGGGGATTTCATCGGAGCGGTGCTTTCCCTCCTGAATGATTATCCTGCAAACCGGGGCCTAATCGCCAAACACCATTCCATTCTCCTGTTGTATTACCATGGCAATCATTTCATTCATATGACGTGTAAACAATAAATATGTAATTCTTACATCACGTCTCTCCGGTTTGAAATACTGAAGTACTGCAAGGACTTTAGAGAGCAAGAACGTTTAACACCCATCACATATGGAAGAGTTGGATTTGTCTCCAATTGTCGGCAATGTTCTTCATGAAGTGTTTCAGTTCGCATAACTATCTTCGGTGAATCTTCTTTAAAGACTGTCTGAAAGTCTTCTTTCTCAGCGAGACAAAAGCGGCAACAATATCTGGCATTGAATGATTCAACAAAACCAGACAAACAGTGGAGACCAAGGTTGTCACCCGTTACTTGGACAATAGTTCCATACACTGGCTGATCAAACAAGTGAACCATAATTCCATCCCTCTCGAGTATTTGAATGTCTTGCACAAGTGGATCAAGGATTTTAGAAAAGCCATACGTTTTTATGTCTTGGGCATGAAACAAAGCGACCAAATGAATATTAAGGAGAATTTAGTTGTATTTTGGCGAAATATTTCGCAGCGTAAAATAGATTGCTCCCAATTTATGTATTCCCCGTTTTGATCCTCGAGGATTTGCGGTTTCAAAATCGTCATAGAAAAGCTGAATCTGAAATGCATGTTTCTGTTTTGAAAAAAGAGCATGACTGTTAAAAAAATCTCCATCACAGAAATCATGAAGGACATCTTTTGAAGTGGTTTCAGTCTGCAGCATCTCCTTTATATTAGGGTGTTTGTAAATTAACTGTAATGTTTTCAAAATTGGGATCTAAACATGTATCAGTAACAACAACCCGTTCATGACCTCCAGTAGTCCGATTGCGCAGGGTATCAAATCTTGTCCCAAGAACATATTCCACTGGGTCTACCCTTCCCCACTTCTCTGTAAAACATTGCCTTCTCTTACTTTCTGAATTTAATACACCAAAAGGATTTTCCATTTCTTCAAAACACTGATCGATTTTACACGACTACCATCTTCCGCATTGTAATAATACTCCTAAAGTAAAAGGGTGTAATTCAGTTTTATGAGCAGGTTAAATATAGTTGTTATCTCCTTAAAGCTACGCACTGAACTGGGCATTAATACCATTTAAGGAAAGCTTTAGGAGAGATGACAGATATGGTGGGCATACAGAAATGTTAATAGCTCTTTTATGGAGGTTATTCCCTATCTTTATTCAAGAGTGTGGTCTTTCAATTTGAGAGTATAATTTATAGATTTCAGTAGTGTTTGAGCAGGAGCAGAGCAAATCTAGGTGCAAGCAGGCGCTATGTGGAGTGCGGAGGACAGGGTTCGAGGGAAAGAAATACAACATCTGAACGTGAAATCAAGAAATGATGCTCTCAAATTGAAAGAGCACGCTCTTGAATAAAGATAACCTCCATACTTTTTAGCTGAACTGGAACATCACCCAACAGTGTAATAATTTCCACATTTACATTTTGAGGACGGAAAGCAAATGTCCCAGAGAATTGTGTGACACCTAGTTTCAATCAATCAATCAATGTTTATTTATATAGCCCAATATCACAAATGTTACATTTACGTTTCTAATGTACTTACAAAGCCAAACTTGCTCCTAGGATCGGCCAGGTTTAGGGACAAGGAAGCGATGCCCTTTGCGTATTCCCCTTTAACACGCCTTGAAGGACTTGTCCTACAGACACAGACACACAGCGTGAGACACAAACACACAACTTCTGTAAAAGAAGGGTGTTGTACTTCACCATATCAAGTCAATACAAGTGTCCTTGGTGTGTAGGTCAGAGTCCTGCATCGGGTTGGGTACGGTGACCCGCAAAAAAGGTGATTCCCGGGTGGTATTTTTTCAAACGCTTTTTTCCGGGTTCGGTTCTGGGTAAAACAAAGATGGGTCGGGTCGCGGGTGTTTCATAATAAATATATTAAAATAATAATAATTTAGTTTAATGTTTAAATCCTCAGACCTCTCCCCCGCGGGACCGTGCATAATCATAACCTCTGCAACGCATCAATCTGCTGCTGAGCGCCACATTCGAAATGGCTGAGCTGAAGCTCTCTAGCAGAGAATACAGCATTTTCAATAACACTTCCTCAAGAGCGAAACCCAGCGTCTGGGAGGCTTTCGGTTCCTAGATGGAGAAAATAACCGACATCCCACGCTTTTTGAGACAAATATGCAACTGCGTGTGTTAATAATTGCACGTTTTCACTGCTCATATATCTGGTTGCGGAACTAATTGGCAATATCTGCGGGTAGCGGGGCGGGTTCGGTATTGCACGTCGCGGGGCGGGTCTTGAAAATCAGACGCGTGCAGGACTCTGGTGTAGGTATGTTATGATTTTATGAAAACATACCCATGATCACTTGTCATTTGTGCAACCAATATCTTGACCATATCGCGTCTCCTGGCATCTGTTAGACTTTTAGTCCGAGCATACTCATTCATGATCCTCTCTCCACCAGGTTTGTTCTTCAGAATGTCTTCAATCATCTTAGTGGAAGTGATAATAAAAAGAACACACTGAAACGTTTAAAACAGTCTTAAAATATCAAGTGTAAAAAAACACTAATAATCATTATTTCACAACTTTCTGTCATTTATCACTACATTTTCAAGTTTGTTTGAACTTTCAGACAAAGGCTGTAATGAAATCTGCAGAGCTTACTTTGGCTAAAGGACTACCCTCTTCTCTCTTTGTAGAAGCAGTACTACGCTGCAGTACGATGTGTCAGCAGAGTCCACATCGCTGTAGCTTGTGACGGAGGCGCTTGCAGACGAGCTTAACCAATCTGGAAATCATGTTAACAGAAATCTGGTGTGATTGACAATAACCACAACACAATTTATATTAAGTGGAAATGTCTATTATTACTCAAAGAGTTGTTATACATGGAATGCAAAATATTCACATAAGATAAGCCCCACTACTGATTTGAGTTAAGGAAAAATAAATATGATTGTAATAATGAGAAACAACAAATCAGCAGATACCTTTGAGTGTTATGGATAAATATGGGGCTCCAAGATGGAAAGAAACTCACCATGTGGATCTTGAGGCAAATAAATCTCCAGGACACCAAGGTCTTGATTCTGTATTAGAAACTCAAACACCATCAACTTCAGTCTTTGTTACATCAAAGACTTTAAGTCTCACAAAAACTCACCTCTTCAATCTGGCTTTTAATGTGTGATTGTTTTTGTATTATTTGACTTTAACTTTAACTATATATTTATTTGTTGTTCCTTCCTTTTCTTTTCCCTTCACTATATCTGTAAAGCGTCTTTGAGCACCTGTAAAAGCGCTAACAAATTAAATCTATTATTATTATTATTATTATTATTAAGTCCAAGGTGGGAATGTCACATTTCTTGGCAACTGTGAAGACAAAATAAGAGTTGTGATGAAATACAGTATTTTGTATATTTGTAAAGAAAAACCAGAAAACTGAAATCAAGTCCATCTTTACTTCAAAATGTTTACCCCAAAACTGACTGCACAGCAGCCTGAGTAATACAGCAATATCCTTATTATTATTTATGCAATGAATAATGATGCATAGGAAGGCTGAGTTCCCTAAAAATAGAGAACCAATTACTTTCTTTGAACCCTCCTGTTGTATTAGTTTTTCTGTAACAGCAATAATATTTTTGGGTTAAACCGCTAACAGTGTATACTGTAATGTTCACAGCTAAAAGCTAAAGCTAGCATCTGACAAAGCAATTTTAAAGTGAGCTTACTTTAAAATGGTAGCATTAATTATTCAACAATTTTGTTCAGAAACCCCAAAATACAGATTTTTTGTTTGTACATAGTTTGTACCTTTTATTACTATCAATGAAATCAATATTTAGTGCAATTGTGTTATTCCCCTCTCACAGACCATGGTTCCATTAGAATAAGTCACTTGTTTTTCACAAAACATTTACATTCAAACACAATTTTAAAATGTATTTTTTCTTTGGAGAAACTTGATATAAAATATTTTAGTTTTGCATCACATAACATTATTTAAATGTTTTTCTTACATTCCCGAACCGTTCACTTAGAATCAAGCCAAATGAGCCATAAGGATTTGCATTGGAAGTGTTTTATTGTAACAGAGCGTGTGTGTGTGTGTGTGTGTGTGTGTGTGTGTGTGTGTGTGTGTGTGTGTGTGTGTGTGTGTGTGTGTGTGTGTGTGTGTGTGTGTGTGTGCGCGCGTGCGTGTAGTAGAGATGTTAAGATTCACCGATTCGCATCGGTGCACCGGCATAAACGTTCAAGATGCGAGTGCACCGGTTGAAAGAGTGCACATCGGCTACAGTTTGGGTTGAACCGGGTTGAACTCGCGATGCATCGATTGCGTAGCGTCTTTGCATCGTTAAAAAACTATTCATTCATATAAAATCCCCTCATCTTGTCAACGCTCAGCAGAGACGATCTTTGATATTTGCTTCGCCACTACGGAGGCCGTGAGTCTCTTATCAACACACACGGAAGTTGAGGAGAAAGAGAAACACAGCGCACCGAAAAATACCTACTATCAAACGTTTGGCAACACTTCGGATTGTTCAAGAAAGACGGTGTTACGGCCCGTCCACACTACAGCGTCGGAAGCGTCGACAACTCCAATCTGCCCATTCACTTTGAATGGGGTGACGTCACGTAGCCTCGCTTTTTCGCCGAACTGAATTGTGGGTAGCATAGCGGTCCGTCTCCGCCGTCTCCGGCGTCAGAAGTTGAACAATGTTCAACTTCTGACGCCGGAGACGCCGGAGTAGCCAGCGCCAGCCAGCGCCAGCCAATCAAATCCCGTTTCCCAAAATCTGACAGCTGAAGCCGTAGCCAATCAAACCGCGTCTAAGCTGGGAGAGATATCCCGCCGTTCATTTCTATATTTCAAAAAAAGTCGGAGGAGAAACTAACTATCGCCGTAGCGAATCACCCGGTTTTGTATGACCAGACCCTCTTCACCTACCGGGATACAAACCGGAGGAACCAGCATGGAGGGAGGTGGCAGAGACAGTGGGGGAAACTGGTAGGTTTTCGCCTGTTTGGGGAGTTTATATATATATATATTGCTCCCATAAAATCCCCGGGGTTTTTTGCTTTGTATGTCGGGGGCGGGAGATTCATGTGATTGGTTGTTGGCCGTGTTGCTTGAATAAAATCCCCAAGCTCCAAACACGCCCAGCTCCAAGCTATTTTTGAAGCTGTAGTGTAGACGCTCCGTAATAGTCCTTTATGCTATATAGCTGACCGCAGGTCATGGAGAGTAATCAGGTATTTATTATTACTTAACAGTTGAACATGATACATAGATCCGTCCTAGATGCGGGCTTGCATACACACAGTATCACTCCGCAGCCGCACCCCATCAGTAACGTCCTGATGGTATATGTGCGCGGCACTATATACTACAGACGGTCAACTTGAAAAATCGCTCGCAAATTGTTAACGATGCCGAGCCGCTTTAAAGTACACAAGTAGTACGAGGAACTTAGCGACGCACATAAAGAGGCGACATGGGGTCTGCGGCTGAAAAGAGAAACCTGAAAGTTAGACATATGAGTTAAATCACTCAGTGAGGTGTTCTGTCAGAGAGAGTGGTGTTTAGTTTACAGCAGCCTGTGACGGCCAATAACAGATTAAATGACTTCCTTACTGTCAGCAGTTTTAATAACTTTAATAATTCAGGGCTCGGTGCCCATCCCTATTGTGTGTGTATGTGCCATTAATTCTACCTTTTACGGCCTGTGACCACAAATCAAGTGTGCCACGCATAAACTGACATCCCGAGGTTCAATAGGTTAGTGTGAAATATGTTTAATTTTCACTCACCACAATCCAAAAAGGATGTGAAGGTCAGTTGACCCTCATAGCAAATGTACTTCTGATGATCCTTGTACTTCACCCTTACAGCTTGCTTCCTTGATGACAAGAACAAATTGTTAATTTGAATAGCATTATTACAATCATTGCACAGCAAGTTAAAAGTTTAAACAATTACAACCTATACAGTAAAACACAATACAATCCACATTTCCACTGTAACCACCAACATTAATAGTTGAATATGCAAACAAATTGAATCAAGGATCCAATTCAATAGGTCAAAACTACTTCAAAGAAACTAGATTTCTAAAAGGTGTCTGCCTACACACAGTGCTATGACCTAGCCTAGCTAAAAAAATACCGCGAAACAATTTCAGCTAAAGCTTTTTAGTGCACCTGCTCTCTGTAAAATCTGATGGAAAGTGATGGTAGCCAACACTGCTCAGTTAATGATTAAATACAGTTATTTCACTGATCCACTATGCAACAGTGCTGTATGCTGTAATGTTCACAGCTAAAAGCTAAAGCTAGCATCTGATAAAGCAATTTTAAAGTGAGCTTACTTTAAAATGGTAGCAAGCCGTATTGTTTCTCAATTGTTTTGCCTTGCACACATTTAGCTAAACAGTAATGATATGCAATTATTATCTACCATTACACGTGGGATTAATATTGTCCATAAACCGCTGAAAGTACTGTGCTAATGTTAATCAGCTAAAGCTAACATCTGACTAAACGAATTGTGCAGTAAGCCTCTTTTTTTATTTTAGCTAGCTGTGTTGTTTCTCAATATCTTTACCTTTTCTAACATTAATTTAACCAGTAAAATAAGCTTACCTGGCATGAATTTCTTCTGCTCTTCTTCCGTCTGCTTTCAACAGTGCGTCTGTGCGAGAGACTTGTAATGGCGGCAGAAGTGAAACTTAAGAAACATGAGTGGGCGTGGTCATGGTTTAACTCCAATAGAATTGTCTCTGTATTTTTATGTTGAACACAAATACCTGTACTTTCTACTTCTCACATGTTGAACACAAATACCTGTACTTTCTACTTCTTACATGTTGAACACAAATACCTGTACTTTCTACTTCTCACATGTTGAACACAAATACCTGTACTTTCTACTTCTTACATGTTGAACCCAAATACCTGTACTTTCTACTTCTTACATGATTGAACACAAATACCTGTACTTTCTACTTCTTACATGTTGAACTCAAATACCTGTACTTTCTACTTCTTACATGTTGAACTCAAATACCTGTACTTTCTACTTCTTACATGTTGAACACAAATACCTGTACTTTCTACTCTAGAAGATATGAGTAATAAATACACTCCAAAATGATTAAATATCACTATTTCAGAGCAAAATAGTAATTATTACTCTGGAAAAAATACTCACCAATATTTCCTGTGGAAAACACCAGAAGAAATGAAGAAGAACATATTCCTATCCTAGTTATTAGAGTAGCAATGACTCAATAAGTGACAACAAATTGGTAAACCTATAACTGAAATTACACTAAACATTGGAAATAAAATAAAATGGTGTGCCGGATTTTGATAATGTTGAGACTTTATTTGATTTATTGAAATATGATTAAATAGACAATTCCTTCTTTTTCATTGTATACTCTTTCAACTCGTCTCTTGTTGCAACACAGCTGTGTTATAAAAATGACAACAGTTATTATACAGATGTTATTACATATAGGGACACAATACCGTTAAAATGATGTTGATTATCATTCTCCTTACAGGCTTATGATTCACAATATAGTGAAAAGTTATGAAAAGCATGAATAATTTATGTTAATATATTTGAAATGTCACATGCAATTAATACATGTAGTGCAAAGAACATATGCATGTGTTGCCTTAATAATATAAAATCCATCTACATACTTGTTTTCTATATTCATATAGGTGTTTTACATTGTTTTATTACAACTTTAAGCATTTACAAACATCCTGCAGCTGTTTCTTTGTCTATATTTTGTATGTAAACTGTCTCATGAATGTTGGATATCTCCTGGTTTGACAGCTTTTAAAGGCACATATTTTAGAGGCGCTATTTTATATTTGTTTTGATTTGGGTAAATATATCCCAAAACGTTTTCCTCCAAGACACGACCAGAGCAAACATGTTTACAGATTGCAATAGCCTTGTATTTTCTTTTCTCAGTTAAATGACATGTGTAAGTATGTTGGTGCATTTCATGCTTGGGCAACTTGTTAATATACCTCTATAGTCCCAACTCCAGGAGCCTCTTCCTGTCCCATCACCTTGAGGCTGCCTCTCTGAGTCCACAGCGCTGTGCCGGCCATGGAGTGTGAGTGTGTGTGTGTGCCTCAGGCAGAGGTGGGAAGTAGTGAGGTACAAATACTTTGTTACTGTATTTAAGTACATGTTTCTGGTATCAGTACTTTACTCCACTAATTATTTTTCTGACAACTTTTTACTTTTACAGTTCTTACATGTTGAACACAAATACCTGAACTTTCTACTTCTTACATGTTGAACACAAATACCTGTACTTTCTACTTCTTACATGTTGAACACAAATACCTGTACTTTCTACTTCTTACATGTTGAACACAAATACCTGTACTTTCTACTTCTTACATGTTGAACACAAATACCTGTACTTTCTACTTCTTACATTTTGAACACAAATACCTGTACTTTCTACTTCTTACATGTTGAACACAAATACCTGTACTTTCTACTTCTCACATGTTGAACACAAATACCTGTACTTTCTACTTCTCACATGTTGAACTCAAATACCTGTACTTTCTACTTCTCACATGTTGAACTCAAATACCTGTACTTTCTACTTCTTACATGTTGAACACAAATACCTGTACTTTCTACTTCTTACATGTTGAACACAAATACCTGTACTTTCTACTTCTTACATGTTGAACACAAATACCTGTACTTTCTACTTCTTACATTTTGAACCCAAATACCTGTACTTTCTACTTCTTACATGTTGAACACAAATACCTGTACTTTCTACTTCTCACATGTTGAACACAAATACCTGTACTTTCTACTTCTTACATGTTGAACACAAATACCTGTACTTTCTACTTCTTACATGTTGAACTCAAATACCTGTACTTTCTACTTCTTACAGGTTGAACTCAAATACCTGTACTTTCTACTTCTTACATGTTGAACTGAAATACCTGTACTTTCTATTTCTTACATGTTGAACTGAAATACCTGTACTTTCTATTTCTTACATGTTGAACTCAAATACCTGTACTTTCTACTTCTTACATGTTGAACTCAAATACCTGTACTTTCTACTTCTCACATGTTGAACTCAAATACCTGTACTTTCTACTTCTTACATGTTGAACCCAAATACCTGTACTTTCTACTTCTTACATGTTGAACTCAAATACCTGTACTTTCTACTTCTCTCATTTCCCAAACAGCTGGTTCCTTTAGTCTGAATGTGTGTTGGTGCGTGATCCTTATTATTTAGAGTCATTGCGTGCCTATTGGTTGGAACACGATCCGTGTATCCATCATTTCCTGGTTTTCTCTAAAGAAGAGGGACCAATGGAAACGTTGTCATGTTGCCGTTGTTCAGCATGGAAACATTCATTAGCTAACAATGACATCATTGTTCTATTAATATAAAGGGAGGTCAGGTACTCTTTAAAACAGCTGCTAGTTATGGGTACTTTCTACTGAAGTACATTTCAAAGCCTTTTTACTTTTACTTGAGTAAAGAAGTTTAGTCAGTACTTCTACTTTCACCAGAGTACTTTTAAACACGAGTATCTGTACTTCTACTTGAGTAAAGGATGTGTGTACTCTCAGGCCACCTGCCACACGGACCACAGGGTTCCCAGAGTGATGCTGTAGGCCACCACGGCCACCAGGTAGACCCTGAAGAGCAGCACGTCCAGCACGTAGCCCACCTGCAGCCACTCTTTGGCCACCTCCCTGCACCGGTCCCTCTTCTCCAGGAAGTGGCGTATGGCCGTCACCTCTTGTAGGATGTTGTCCATGACGGGCGGGGTGGGGTCTCTGGGGAGGGGGCGGCCGAGGCCCAGCAGCACCCCCTCCAGAGACCCCCCCCCCTCTCTGTCCAGGTGGCTGCGTCTGCGGCCCAGCTCACAGGTGTGGTGCAGAGGGCACTGAGCTGCAGGAGAGGGGCAGGGAGAGGGTGTGTTTCACTTTCACTTATTCATTAAAGTCAACTTTAAAACTGAATATGTTAAGAATACTGAGTGAATAAGTTGTTTTTATATATTATTTTATTTTATAATGTTTACCTTTTACATTTTTGGCATTCCTTACATTTTTTTAATTTTAATTTTTTTTGACTTTTTGATTTATTAATTTGACTTTTTAAATGTTTTTAATTTACATATACATTTTTGTATCTACAGTCAGAATATTTTTGAATTTCTTTCTAAAATGTATTCTTCTTTTGCATAAACATTCAGAGAGTGCTTTTCCTTACCGGTGCCGTAGCTGCTCTCCTTGTAGAGCTCCAGGTCGGGGGGCTGTGAGGTCAGATTGGAGCAGAGGCGGGGCTTCCTGTGGATGCAGAACAGCACGGGGGCCCGCTCCAGGATCAGGTACTTCAGCCAGGGCGGGACGGGGGGCTGCAGGTCCTGTTTGTGGACCAGACGCACGATCAATACGGTCTCTGTCAGGCTGATCACCAGCAGGGCCATGCACACCACGAAGTACACACCTGGGGAGAGGAGAGGGGAGGAGGATGCTCTTACAGATATTATTATTAAAGCAGGTAGTTTCATATTATTTAAAAAATCTCAATATATACCTTTAATTTGGCTTCTTTAGAATAAAATAAATTATAATAATATGAATAATTAGAAGGAAAACAATTATTAAGAAAAATACATTAAGATAAAATACAAATAAATAAACAAACACAAAAAAGTAAATACAAAATTAATTAAATATAAAATCAAATGAAAAATCAACATTTTAAATCAAAATGTAAAAGTTTAAAATTAAATGTATAACGATTATACAACATTTACAAAAATACAATAAAAGGTGTACATTGTATTGCAAACAATGTGCAATATGTGAAAATGGTATAAGACTCTTAATATATATATAACTCATTCTTATTTATTTATTTTAAATCACAAAATGCATCTTCAGTTGGACTATTGGTTTTGATTGGCCATGATTTGTGGCCAGCAGTAAAATAAAGCAAAGTATTTTTGAAATCACAAGTTATGATTGTTATGAACGATAACTGTTGATAAGCTGAAATCCTGTTCTGAATAGTGTTCATGGATCCCATCATCACCTATGAGCGGGGTTCCTATGGCGGTGGCAGGTAGGGTGTCGGACACGATGATGAGGAACACAGAGTACCCCAGCAGCAGAGTGATCTTAAAGGAAACCCTCTCCCCGCTGTCTGGAGGCAGGTAGAAACCCACGATGTCCATGACCATCAGGAACATACTGGGCAGCAGCAGGTTCACCGTGTAGAACAATGGCCGCCGGCGGATCACCACCTGGGGAAGAAGGGTTACAGTTATTTCAAAATGTCTGCTGGGGAAAAAAAAGGCCGGACATGGTTAACTCAGCTTAGCATAAAGACTGGAAACATGGCTCAGCATGTCTTAACACTGTAAATCATTTTAATGTTGTGTTGATTGATGTAATTAATGCACAAAACACTACTATATGTATGTACTCCTGCTACATGCTAAACACAATCAATATTCTCATCCCCCTCTCACAAAAAAAGTAATGTTTCCCCAAAAATATACAACTGTTTTGTTCCCAATACTTCCTTTTTTATTGTTTGCAGGCATTTCATGTATTTGACAGAGGCAGTGACAGATGCAAAACTGGGATCTTGCACTTGATGGTCACCGCTTTACACCTTTCAGGGAACAGGTATTCTCAATTTAAGACGTTTTCTCAATATATTTGTAACCCTGGATCAAAAGTGGAGATTCAAGTAGTTACATTTTGAAGTAAGTAATAAGTAATTTATTTGAAATATATATGTATTTTTTTTAAATATAGTTAGATGTAAATAGTTCAACAAAGACAAGTAAACATTATTCATAGGAGAATATTTGAGGTTAAAAAACACGGAATACACCTTTAGTTACAATCTCGTTTTTTATTGGTCAAAAATAAATAGGGGTTAGAGACACCTGTTGTGGTTGGCTGAAGGTGAGGAAGTAAAACATGTAGGGCGAGTATAGTGTAAACTGGCGAAGGTAAACAAATTGATAATGGAGTAAATAGAGGAAAAATAGGGGCAGTAGAATAATAAACCAACACGCACTTTAATCCACATAATCTCTTTCAACTAGCCTGAACATTAGTGTTTGTGTGTTTCCGAATATTTGAATTATGTGACCAACTGAAATCGCGTAGCAGTTAACGGCTAAGCTAGTTAGAGCAACGATGCTAACGGTTAGCTGTTTTTAGCATCTATTAGCATAAAGATTCCTGTTGGATGGAGCCGTTGGTGACCCGAAAGATTTCTACTTCCCGCTACCTTTAACACACGACTGTAAATCTTTAACTGTATTTACCTTTAGTAGTAGCCTAGGTTACTTGTATGTTACTTGTGTATTTCCATTTAATGCTATTTCATACTTCTAATCTTCTTAAATTCAGTAGCCAATATTGTACTTTTTTGTTATTCAACTACATTAAACTGGACAGCTTTAGTTACTTTAAAAACTGATCTTTTTGGCTTATACTGAATATTAATAACAAATAAATAAATAGATAGTGATAGCTTAAGATGTACATACATCAGCATATCAGTATAACGTTTTCCAGATGTGTTGAACATTCATTAATTATCATAATCCAGTAATTTCACTGTATATGACCTGAAATGGGCTATTATGGACAATGAGTACTTTTAGTATTTAAATGTCAACACTTCTTGAGTTTTCCTTTAGTGAGTATGAAAGACTTTTACCTAAAACAGTACTTTTACGATTTAGTATTGCCAATGTTATACTCAATTAAATGTATTTGATAATTTTAAGATTCTGCAAAGACTCAGATTCATATAAATTCTACATTATTCAATAAAAAAATAAATGACTACATAGGCCTGATCATATAGGTTATGATAACACTTTATTGATGCCTTGGTGACCTTCCAATATTATTATGAAATTGGTTATGCATAATGAGTAGATTTTTATTTTAATACTTTTATATTTTTTGTGGAGGACTTTTACTTGTTACGTGTACCTAAGTAAAATATCTGAGTAGTTCATTCATGCCTTTCGTTTGATCGATTGCAGTAAAGATGACAAGTATTTCCTTACACATTTATAAATCTTTTGAATACTCACGTGGAACTTCATCTCAGCGTAGTAGTCGTCGTTGTCCACACTGAAGATCTTGTAGTTGGACAGAATGTGCAGCAGCTCCCACTCTCCCTGGTTCATGAACACACTCTTGTCCTCCCTGAGCTCCTCGGGGCTTCGCATCAGCGTGATGTTGATGTCGTCGACTGCAGATCAAAGTCAAAATCAACTTTATTGTCAATCTTTCATTTTGTGTGTACAGACAGAGAGATCGAAATACCGTTTCCCACAATACAAAAACAAATATATATAAAAAAGATGTATGTATACTAGGGCTGCACGATATATCGTGTCGTGACGATAATCACGTTATGCGTATGCATAACATTGACATTGCAGGACGATAAAAAAATGTTTTAGGACGTGCGATATTAAGTAGGCAAATGAACTCAAACACGTCATGTTACAATTATTTTGCTGCTTGCTACAAAATGAAAACTTGCGCGGCTCTCATGAGTGAGTGACATGCTGGCTCTGCATGCACAGCAAACCACCAATCACAATCATTCTTGATCAGATCACAGCAGGATAACCGAGCTAGCTCAGCTTGTTGCTCTGATAACTTAAGATCCAGAAGTCTGTAACTAAAATCCTTCATCCGGTTAAATATTGTTAAAAAAATACCAATTGTCTAGCATTAAAGTTCAACAAAGGATGGCTTACAGACAAAAAAAACTGTCTTCTCTCCAATTCCTGTATTCTTTTCATATCACAATAGGCGCTTTCACACCGGAGTACTTTTACCCGTACTTTTCCCGTTGAGTTCCGTTAGTGCCTGGAATTTTGCGTTCACATTGTTTGTTTGTAGCCTTTATTTAACCAGGTGAAAGCCCCTTGAGATCAAAAGATCTCTTTTTCAAGGGTGACCTGCACATCAAAAATAGAACTTACTTCAGAGAACTTTTACCCCCATTTTTAGTGCCTGCTAGAGAGGTGGTACTTTCCTGGGGAGAAAAAATTGGCTGGGTGAATTGCAAACCACGCCCCGTAAAACTCTGAAAAGTTTTTTTAAGCCGCCATTGTATTTGGTGGCATTAGCATTATTAGCATTAGCAGTAGCCCCGCGCACCAACGGAGAGAGAATAACTTATGGGAGCGGTAGAGTGATGAGGAGGTGTCGGAAGGCTTCAGTAGACGCCGTGAAGTTGTTTGCGGCCTGCCAGTAAACCCGAAGAAGAAGAAGAAGAAGAAGAAGAAGAAGAAGAGAAGAAGAAGAAGAAGAAGAAGAAGAAGAAGAAGAAGATTTTTAAAACAAATTTTATTTGCATTTGTTTTAAACATACACCCACCCTGCAACAGAGTCGGAACAAAACTAAAACATTACACAATCAAATAAATAAACAGATTTTCATGACTACCAAATAAATATCATTTGAAAAGCGTTTTACCCATTTAAAAACATCCTCTTTTACACACTTTAAAAACAAAAACTACACCTATCCTTTAAAACTTCAATATGAGAGTCCTTCTCCCCAGCGAGCACAGAACCCGCCCCACAGCCCACACATCCAGAACCCCCTGCAGGTGATTGATCAGCGTATAGTACGCATGCTCCACCCTCAGACGCGCTGCCACCAGCCCCCTCAGACGGAGCACTGCATCCGTCCATCCCACTCCAGCAAGTTGGTTCTTCCTACTTTTCCAGATTGCTAATTTTGCATTAGCAAACAAGAAATTCATCAACAGTAGGGTTTCCTTCTTTTTCAGGATGTATTTGGGGCCATGGACAAAAAGTGGTATGGAGAAAACCTCCCCGAACCCTTCCACCCACCCCTGTAACATTTTTTTAAGACCAGCCAATCTGGGACAGGACACGACTAAATGCTCCAATGTTTCCGCCATAAAACAGAACGGACAGCCTCCCCTTGTGCCTGGGTCAAAATGAGCTCTGTATTTGTTAGTGGCTATTGCACCGTGTATAATTCTCCATTGGATGTCAGCCATCCGTTTTTCAACCGGAGATTTATACAGGATCCGCCAGCTGCCCTGAGGGGAAGAGCCCAAGCCAAACACATCCGTCCACCTCGACTCTCTGACGCCTGCAAGCGAGCTGAGGTTTAACACCTTTACGCAGCTAAGGTATAGCTTCTTCCCATTGCAGGCGCTGAACTTTGCCAGGTGTTAGAGTCCCCAGTGATAGCAGGAGACCCTCCTCCTCTCTCCATTCCCCCACCGCAGGACCCACACTCAAGGCAGGAAAAACATACTCATGTCCCTTTCTCCACTGGTCAGCCAGATCTGCATCCAGAGCAAAAGTCAGGTGGGATGGCGACAGCGACTGCCACACCTCATCTACCAGGTTCTCCAGAACTCGGGTTGATCGAATGCCCGTCACCTCAGCCAGTGTTTCCATGGAGACCCCCGTCAAATGGCCAAGTTTTACCACTCCCGCTTCAATGAACGCGTTCTTTAGGGTGGCTGAAGAGAAAAGGGTTCCAGAAAGAAAACCAGTGTCAAACAGTGGCTCCTCAAACAGCCACATCCCAGGCCGGGGGTCGGGTGGTCTGGTAAAACTCAGAATCTTCCAGGCATTGATGACTGAGCAGTAAAAAGGTGTAAGTCCAGTTATCTTGTACGAAGGGGCCTTCAGCAGAAACAGGTGTTTATCAAAACCAAAGCCCCCCGCCCTCCAGAGCAACAGCCGGGCCATAGCCAGCAGGCAGGGAGAGGCACCACACAGCAGCCGGGCCATAGCCAGCCAGCAGGGAGAGGCACCACACAGCAGCCGGGCCATAGCCAGCCAGCAGGGAGAGGCACCACACAGCAGCCGGGCCATAGCCAGCCAGCAGGGAGAGGCACCATACAGCAGCCGGGCCATAGCCAGCCAGCAGGGAGAGGCACCACACAGCAGCCGGGCCATAGCCAGCCAGCAGGGAGAGGCACCATACAGCAGCCGGGCCATAGCCAGCCAGCAGGGAGAGGCACCATACAGCAGCCGGGCCATAGCCAGCCAGCAGGGAGAGGCACCACACAGCAGCCGGGCCATAGCCAGCCAGCAGGGAGAGGCACCATACAGCAGCCGCTGAGCCGCCTGCAGTCTAAAAGCAGCAGTCCTTGCAGTAATGTCCACGAGGCTCTGCCCCCCCTCCGCCACAGGCAGGTACAGGACCGATGCTGGCACCCAGTGATGACCCGACCAGAAGAAATCCACGAGGAGCCGCTGCAGTTGTTTCATGAGGCCCGGCGGTGGGGTTAACACCTGCAGTCTGTGCCACAGAGACGAGGCAACCAGATTGTTGGCGACAAGAACTCTTCCCCTGTAGGACAGCTGGGGGAGCAGCCATTTCCATTTGGCTAATTTTGCTTGCACCTTTTCCAGCAATCCCTCCCAGTTCTGTGCCACCATGTCCTCGGACCCCAACCAAACTCCCAGGACCTTTAAACCCTTGTTTCCCCAGCTAAGGTTACCAGGAAGACTGGGCCTATTTTCAAGACTCCACTCACCTACCAAAACTGCCTCACTCTTCTCCCAATTAACTTTGGCTGAAGCAGCCTTCCTGTACAAAGCTAGACTGTCCTGTAGCTCCTGGATATCTCGCTGACCCTGGACAAAAACACTGACATCATCAGCATAAGCTGATACAACCACCGGGGGGGCCTGAGCTGACTCTGGCAGACACAGGCCCCTCAGCCGGTTTCTAAGTCTGCACAAAAGCGGCTCGATGGCAATACTATACAATAGGCCTGAGATAGGGCAGCCCTGCCTGATCCCCCTTTTAACTGGTACAGGTCTGCTCAGCCCTCCCCACCTTCACAACACAACATGCATCACTGTACAAACACTTCACCCAGGACACAAAATGCTCCCCACACCAAAAGCCTGCAATGTGGCCGCCAGAAACGTGTGATCCACACGATCAAACGCCTTCTCCTGGTCAATAGAAATAATACCAACATTTATATTATACAGTTTACAAACATCAAAAGTGTCTCTCATCAAAAACAAATTGTCCACAATTGATCTGCCAGGGATGCAATATGTCTGATCAGTACCGATAAGAAGTTCGATAAAAACCTTCAGTCTGTTAGCTAAGACCTTTGACAGTATCTTATAGTCCGTACACAGGAGAGCCACAGGTCTCCAGTTCCTCAGCAGGGTTAGGTCTCCTTTCTTAGGCAACAGTGAAATCACTGCACGCCTACAGGAAGCTGGAAGAGTCCCTTTCCCAAAGGACTCCATCAACACTTCTAGCAAGTCATGTCCCAGAATACTCCAGAAATGTTTAAAAAAGTCTGCAGGTAAACCGTCTATGCCGGGAGCCTTGCCGGAGGCCATCTGTGTCACCGCAGAGGTCAGTTCCTCCAGCGTAATGTCAGAGCCCAGGGTGTCACTTTCGTCTGGACTCAGCTGTGGAAGACCCTGAAGAAGTTCATCAGCAGCTTCCACGTCACAACCTTCAGCTTTGAACAGGTCCGTGTAGAAGGACACTGCATGCCTCCTCATCTCAGCAGGCTCAGAGGTTACCTGTCCATCAGGGAGACGCAGACATACCATCTGCTTCCTTTGGCCCACAGACCTCTCCAGGTTGAAGAAGAAGGTGGTTGGTGCATCAATGTCTCTCATGGAAGTGAAACGGGCTCTGATCAGGGCTCCCTTGGCCTTCTCCTGAAGAAAACAGTTAAGCTGTTGTTGTTTTAGGAGGGACTGTTCTATATTTCGAGCAGACACACTCTCTAACTCTCTGATCTCCCTCTCTAACTGCTCTATAGCTCTCCTAATGTTTGCAGTGGAGTAGGCTGTATACTGTTGGCAGAACACTCTAATCTGAGCCTTTCCTACCTCCCACCACTGACTCAGGGAGGGAAAAGACTCTTTCTTTGATTTCCAGTTGATCCAAAAGAATTTAAAATTCTCACAAAAAGTCAAATCTTGTAAAATTTTAACATTAAACTGCCAGAACGATCTCGGCTTCTCTGTGTTGGATAAAACTAAATCTAAAGAAACTAGCTGATGGTCTGTGAAACCAACCGGTTGGATGTGACAGTTCACTGCACGAGTAATACAAGAAGCAGACATGTAAAATCTGTCTAGCCTGGCTGCACTGACGCCCCCATCTAGCATTCTCATCCAGGTGTATTGTTTGACAGAGGGGTGTTTCGTCCTCCACACATCCACTAAGTCAGCCTCTCTCATCACCTGTGACAGTAAAAGGGACGACTGAGGATGCGGCTCCCGTCCTATTCTGTCTAAAGTGACATTAGTGCAAGCGTTCCAGTCCCCCCCCAGTATCACACACTCCCCCTGTACACTAGTGTCCAACTCATCTTTTAATAACTGAAACACAGATACACGTGCAGGGCCCTGATTGGGTGCATAAACATTAATAAAAGTGAAAACAAACTCTAACAGTTCCACCTTCACCATCAAGGCTCGACCTGCCACTATCTCTGTGCTGGATACGATCTTAACATTTAGAGAGGGGGAGAAAAAAACAGCTACTCCAGCACTGAGGTTTGAGCCATGACTGAGTACATACTGACCCCCCCACCACATCCCCCAGTCCGTCTCATCCAGGCTATCACTGTGCGTTTCCTGCAGAAATATCACATCTAATTTTTTCTGATTAAAGACCTCCAGCACTAAAGCTCTTTTCTGTGCACTTCTACCCCCGTTAATGTTTAAAGAAGCAACCCTTAAAGCCTGCATCAGAGGAAGGAGATAGAGAAAGATAACAGACAGGTACACACAGCAGAGAGGAGACACCCAGTGTTGCATGATCATGTTGACATCATTTAGACCTTTTCAGTTTCCCCCCTTTTTTGCTTCCTTTCGGAACTTTTCTCATATTAGTGACATGCTTCCTGAGACGATAGCGTTTCTTTTCATCCAGCAGGTCTAACCCTACAACTTTCTGAAGAGTGCTCACCGTGTGAAGAAACTTGTTAGTGTCAGGGAAAAACTCTCTCACTTCCACTGCCTTGCCAAAGGACTCATCTAAAAAGACATTAATTTCTTCCAAAGAATATATCTCTGCGTTATGAGAGAGACTATCTGCAATTGAAACACAGTCAGAATCCCCCTCACCGTCTGTGTCCATCTCTGTCACCTCATTAATGTCTGCAGCCTGTTGAAGCTCTGTTTGCCTCCCAGAACCAGACGGCAGCTCCTGCTGCGTGCCAACAGCCTCCACCTGTCCCACAGCCCCGGTCCTCACCTGTCCCGCTACATCATCTCCCACCCGTTTACCTGTTTCCACATGTTCTCCTCTCACACTCACCACCTTCTCTACAATCCCCGTTTCATCTCTCCCGATATTCATCTCTACTTCATCCGCAGCCCCTGGGGCCCCGGCGGGTGCAACAGCAGCCCCCGCGACACCGGGCTCCGCGGCCGCCGACCCAACGGCCCCGGCCGCCCCCGCGACTGGCTCGGTGGCCCCGGGCTCGGCGGCCACGGGCTCGGCGGCCACGGGCTCCGCCGCCACGGGCTCGGCGGCCCCGGGCTCGGCCGCACCCGGCGGAGCGGCGTGCCGTCTCTGTGGACATGCAACACGTTTGTGACCCGACTCCCCGCACTCAAAACACTTTACGTTCCCTGAGCTCGCATAAACCATATAAAACCCCTCTTCATGCCTCACCCGGAAAGACACATCCAGTGTCTGAGTGGGACAAGTCAGAAACATGAACACCTGTCTCCGTAGAGATTGGACATGTTTTAACTTTTCATCTTTACACCCCAGAGCAACAGTGCGGAGATTACTGGCAAACTTACCGAACCGCTTCAGCTCCCGTTCCAGCGCCTCATTCGGGATGAATGGAGGAACGCCAGACACAGTGATCCGCGTGGACGGTGTCGCCAACGGCGAAACTTGGATATATTCCTCGTTTACCATTAATCCGCTCTCAATAAGTTCGGTTACATATTTCTGGTCTTTCAAAAAGACCACGACCGCTTTGTTCATGCGGGAAGCATAGGAGATGTTTACATGGCCTACCTGCTCCCCCACAGCCAGCAGCACCTGCTCCACTGTGCTTGCGGCCTGAGCCACCAAACGCACTCCGTGTCTCAGAGACACCGGCGGCGCCCCGAAGGACGCCATCCCAGCCACGAGGCACGGAAAAACAAATTAACCGTACTTGGAAAGAGTACAAATATCCCCACGTAAGATCATACAGTGAAAGAAAACGATTGAAACGGAAACAAACGAACTAAAAGTGAAAATCCCTCTTCCCTCTTCAAAAACACACCTCCACCACAGAAGAAGAAGAAGAAGAAGAAGAAGAAGAAGAAGAAGAAGAAGAAGCTTCATCATCATCATCATTTGCGTAATCTTCCCTCGGGGACTTATTCCGGTTTGACCACGATTGGCTCTTAGTTCGATGGGGGAACTAAGTGCTGGGAACTAAGTACGGCAAAGTACTTGGTGTGAACTGTGAATGCGGCTATTATATATCGCAGGGGGAAAAAATATATCGTGCAGCTCTAGTATATATATATATATATACACAATCAAAAGACACATTTATAGATATGCTCACATTAAGAGCTAAATAAAAGCACAAAAATAAAATAACAGTCACTTCAATATCTTTGAGAATGTACATTAGTGCAAGACTGTCCATAGCAGTGTAAACAAGGCAAAAAAGTGTCTCGAAAAATAATATGGTGAGCAGCGTGAAGCGGCCGTCAACAAGTTCCCCTTCACCCTCCACTCTGATATGAGAGTGGTATCACAGCAGGGTATCACAACAGAGCAGTTGTCTCACTCAAGGCTTAATGAGAACATTTGAAGAGAGAGTTTGATGTTGTTTTTCTGATTTTAGGTTCATATGTTTCACCGCTAATGGCAAGGCAAGGCAAGTTTATTTATATAGCACCTTTCAACACAAGGTAATATGGTCTACTTTCCTGCTGTCTACCTGAGTCTGGTGCTGCCATCAAATCGAAATCTGTGCAACAGATAGTTGACTAATGGTTCAGTTGACCGTATTGAGGAGCATTAATTCTGAATCTGAAATATACTATGGATGTTTTGGAGTCACACACGGATTTAATCTGTATTTATTTTATTGCCACCTAATCTGCCTAAATGAGCTGTGTTCATTTTTGAGTTAACTCCATATTTTGCACTGTACTGCGACAATATTAATGTGCGTTTCTCTTCATTTAGAGATGTTATTCTCCCACACTCGAGCCTGTTAGGAAACAACACACATCCAAACCCTTTATAACAAATGACTAATGCTGGACATTTCCTACAAGCTTGTACTAGTGATGTTTTTAAACCAAACAACATATGTGTTAGTTGAGTGAATAAATCCGTACTGGTGTGCAGCCAGCTCTGGAAGGTGAGGCTGCATTTCTGCACATCGAACGGGAAGTTGTAGATGTTGAGCGTGCAGGCCGTCACCACCTGGATGGGCTTGTAGTTTCGCACCAGTCCATCGTGGGTCACATAGACGTACGGTATGTCCGGAGACTTCCCCACATCCACACTGTCGGTTAGAGGCAACATATTGACATTATTTGATGTAGCACCAAAGACAGACTAATTATTCAAGCGACAGGAAATAGGCTGTTTCTCTTACAACTCATTGATGAGGATGTCCGGCACCCACACGTTAGCCGTAGGTAAAGAAACCTGTTTCACTTCATCAAAATCCTCCGGGTTCCACACCAGGAATTCATCCGTCCATGACTAAGACATGGAAGACATAAAGAGGCTAAATGACTATATATTAAATATAGATTAGGGCTTTTTGCACAGGGTTTAAATATACTATACATGTTAAAGTAACAGAAGATACATGTTATACGTATACTGTAAAGACATAAGGAGTAGGGGAACATTGGTATTGATGAGGTATAATATAACTCAAACAGGTTGTCAGTACTAATAACAGTAATCATAACAAATTGGTTTCCAGTATTTGATAGTGAAAAGTTGCAGTAGCTTCGCCCCAGATCTTTAGGACAAATCACAGTTCATGTTGTGATTTGTCCTTTTTAGAAACTAGATGTCGTCTTACCTGCCTGTACCACACATACGTTGTCAAAACCTGGTTCTTCTCGTCCTGTAATTGAATCGAAATCTTCAGTTAGAGACACATTTGTAATATTTATTTTATTCTTATGTATACTCTATATACTCTACTCTATTTATTGTTGTATTAGTACATTTATTAACATGTTAGAAACAAATAATAATAATTATAACAAAGAGACGCAAAATAAAACAAACGTTCAAGGTATAAGCAAATAAACTCTCAAATAGTTTCCGTCATGTTCAAAAGTGGCAAGAAGAAGCTTGAAATCGTTTGTGGTCCGACCCCCTCTTGCGTGCATCGTTCATGAAAAATACATAAGTAGTAATGGTGCACGATAATTATCTGCCCGATATTAGGAATTATGACGTCATCCCGATAAACCCGATAAAAGTATTAATAGCCCCGATAATATACAATATATCTTTTGGGTAAAAAAAAAGAAAGAAATCCTGCGGTGTGGGTGGATTGGGATGAGGGGCGCTTGTTTTTCACTTGGCTCCTCCCGTTTTGCCAGCACTGTGGTGTTAGTGGTTTAGGAAAAGGGGAGTTCTTCACAAATCCAGCGCTCCCTAACTCGTGCCTGGCTGTGACGTAAATGGTGTGCGGCCGTGAAGCCAGGACAGCAAACAAACATGTCGTCGGTAGTATGGGACTATTTCAAAGTTTCAGAGTTAGATAGTTCGCTTGCTATTTGTATTAACGAATGCAATGCCGAAGAGGGAAGAAGGCAACGAGCTATAATACTTCCAACCTGATCAGTCGCCTGAAACATCGCCATGGCTACGATGGTGTGTTAAAAGCGTACGAAGACGCCTGCGCTGCTAAACTAGCGGCGAATCCAAAGCCAGCTGCAAAGGCACCGGGGCTTTCACCTATCCACGAGGCTTTTGAAAAAGGCAAGAACTTTATTTCGGGAAATAAATCTGGTCACTTTGAAGAGTCAAAACTGTTCTTGGCTTTGTTTTGTTCATAGTAGTAATGCTCATGTCCTTTGCTCACTACTAGTCTTCTTTTACCACCAGGTGTGCAAAAACTACAGGTACATTTAATATATATGTATATATATTATATTATTATCGGTTATCGGTATCGGTCTTTAGAAGCAGGAAGTTATCGGTATCGGTTTCAAAAAACCAATACCGTGCATCCCTAATAAGTATAATAATGTAACGTTCTGGATGTGTGTAATTAGGGCTGCTCGATTATGGGAAACATCATAATCTCGATTATTTGGGTCAATAATTGATATCACGATTATTAAAAACGATTATCCATTTACTTTGAAAACATCAATTTATTTGAACAGTATGTTTTTAACAGTTGATTACCCTGAACTTTAAGTATAATTCAACTGAAAAACCAATAAATAAAAAAAAATAATAAAATAAATAAATAATCGTTTTATTTCGATTACGTTGTTTTCATAATCGTTGCAAGCCAAACTCGTAATTGTGATTAAAATACGATGAATTGAGCACCCTATGTGTAATAGTTTATTTGTTGACTATGACTCACCACATTGAGGATGGAGTACACCATGAGGTCGATGGCCACGATGGTGGACGTCCTCCAGTCCTTCACCGGTCTCACTCCCTTCTTATAGCCGGCACTCAGAAACTCCGAGAGACGCACCAAGGTGGCGTTAGCAAACCTCCCCGTGCTGCTGCCCGACTTCTTCACTGAAATGTATCAAGTTTTCATCTTTTATATGAGCTGACGCCGCGACTGTTAATATTACATTTTTCTGCAGACAACAAAAAATCTGAAGTTAATTTAAAAGTTATAGAATGACATTGTTTCTAAACGCTAATCTACTTTTTTTAGAATAAGATCTGCCTGATTTCAATGTAAATAGTGTTTAGATAAATTGCAAATAAACCATTTTGTTTGAAATTAGAAATCTGTAGAATATATTGAATAATTCAGATACAAATTCAAACCAAATACAGTTTAAAATTAAATATATTTAGTAGCAGATTCCGGCTATTATAAGCAATATGACTTATAAATAATGTATTAAGATATGGTAAATGGTATTTATTTAGTGCAATAATAATAAATAGGCAAGCATTTTGGGTTAATAAAATCAAATATGTACCCAAGTATGGTAAACAAAACAATTAAATAAGTAGCAGCATTATAAAACAAACAAACTAGCTGCCAAATCATAATAATAATAATAATAATAACTTAGATTTATATAGCGCCTTTCAGGGGACCCAAGCTCGCTTTACCTAAAAATAATGATAATAAATAGTTAAAACTATATATTGCACTTAAGCATATTTAGAGCACATTTTATTTTGGTACTTCCGTGGTACCGCCATTGTCTATATATTCCTGCTAATAACCAATATACTACAGTTAAATATTTAAAGCCACTAAATGTAGTTTAATGAGAATCTGCTGTACCTGTGCAGGCTCTGGTCGCTCCTTGAATAAAGAGTAAAATGAGTGCGGTCCACGCTGATGAGGCTCTCATGGTGCCGCTTCACCTGTTTTCCTTCTGTGGAAGTCTTCCTGCCGCTCTGATGAAAGGCCTCGGGACGCCTCACTCACATATCCTCCGTATCCCTCCACCAAATCCATCACTACACCCTCCTGCACTATGAAAACCTTGTTAGTGTCATCGCAGTCTGACGCCACTCCTCCTCCCGTTCAATAAAGATCTGCCAGATAAGTGGAGCTAAGAGAGTGCAGAAATTAAAACTAGTAAAGTGGGTACTATGTCATGTCTGAGTAATCGTTTAATTAAGTAGTGCGTCAACATCAGACCACAGGAGTAATTAAGAGACCGTTAGACAAGACTGTTAACTCACGTACTGGCGCCTAAGATTCACAGTTTAACATAGGGCTGCACAATTAATTAATACCTTATTAAAATATGGACTTGTGCAATATCCAAATCATTGTAAGGCGATTTCTTTGTCTATTTATTATTCAAATATTCTTTTTTTTGCTCCTTTTTTCACGACATATTCCTCTTAATGTGTTTATGTATGCATCATGCACAACGACAAAGGAAGTTCCTCATATGTGTAAACCTGCTTGGCGATAAGCCCGATTGTGAATCTGATTTTAAAGCTAAATATGCGGTAAAATACCGTTCAAAAGAAGTATTGTGGCTCGGCCTACACACGGTTTATGCCTGGCGGAATTATCATTTATGAACTGAAACATCACGTAAAATAACCGGCAATCTTTCCTCGTTTATTGTCCAGTTCCGTCCCAAATCACATTTCAGATTCAGATTCAACTTTATTGTCATTACATGTACTAGTGACGAAATGTAAGTTAGGCATCTGACCAGAAGTGCAAAATAGCAGTGCAGGAGTCTACATAATAAGAATAATTATAAATAGGCTATAAACAGATGAGTATGTACAGTGTAAAGGGTCACATATATAAACAGGTGGGTGGTGGGTATGGGTTTATCAGGGAGCCGAGTTCAGCAGGGTAACAAGCTGACCCTGAACCTGCTGGTCTTGGATCGGAGGCTCCGGAGGACAAACAAATCGTTTGCCGGATGAGAGGTGTCTTAAAATCAAACCCCATTTCTGTTTGACGCTGTATCACAGCCTGGTATGGGAACTGTTCAATGCTCAACAGGAAGGCATTGCAGAGGGTGACGAAAATCACCCAACGAATCATCGGTGTCCCACTCCCTGCCATCGAGGACATCCAGGGGATACGGTGTTTGCAGAGGGCGGTTTTCGTCACCCTCTGCAATGCCTTCCTGTTGAGCATGGAGCAGTTCCCATTCCAGGCTGTGATACAGCGTCAAACAGAAATGTGGTTTGATTTTCCACACAGATAATTAGGTGGTTTACTTTGAGCTCTTAAACGGCTTTCCACTATCCACTGATTGCTCATGTTTCGGTGTAATTCAGAATAAATAATAGGCTTCATGAGACTTTTATTTTCACTTTTCTCATTTATTATATTCACATAACATTCATTTGAAAGGCTTATCTTTTCAAGCATTGATCGAGTGTCCACAAAGTGGAAGCACAAAGAGATTAGAAACTTCATACCGACTGTAACTAAGCACTTTATCGCCAGCTCTGGTTGCATAACATCATGAAACCAGATCCACTGGAAGAAGTGGTCCTCAGATATGTGTAAATTGTGTTAATATGGATCTTTCCAGTATAGCAAGTTCTCCATGACGCACATTTGATATTCTAGTCAGGATATCAGGAAACCACCAGGGAAGAGAGGCAACGCAGCAGAGCTCTGAATGCTTTATTGATCTGTTTTCTGCCGACTGGATTGGAGATGAAAGTATGAATACAATAGCATAACATCGCACTGAGGATTATCTGCAGGGCGGCTTTATCACACATTATCTTTGAGTAAATCTTCACTGTCGGGAATACACAACAGACATGTCTTTCTCAGACTGATGTTGCTTTACAGTGGCAGTGCAATGTCTGGATGTTAGGCAAACTGAATATTTAAACAATAGTACTAGTTTCAGACAAATTCTATTTCATTCTACTGGTTTGTTTTAAATTATGTGTATAGTTTAGCGATAGATGGGGGAAGAAAGATTATCAGATTAAAACTTTAAAGCCATTTAACCAAAAACAAAGGGTTACATTTTTTCCCAAATTGTTCGTTTCTCGGTTCGGTTACTTTCAATACGAAGTTGAAAAACATGGCATAACGTAAAAATAAAGGTATGTAATATATTGGTTAACAACAATGCAACAGCATACTATTCCTATTCTATTGAATACGGCCTTATTACTTTTGTGGAAGGGAAATTAAATAGCAACAGTCTTTGTATACATGTGAAATGGAACACCCCAATTAGCTGTGTGAAGCTTTACAATAAAAGCCCAGACACTAAAGACAACATATTTAAAATATATCTGACTAACACTTCTAGAGTTGGAGAGAGTTTGTATTATAAAGAAACCTAATAAGCTTAAAAAACACTAATCAAATAGCCTAAAACGAACCTAACCCTTACTACGAAATGCTCCCAAAACATTGTCAATCAGTCAAATCAATGGTGTAAAATAGGTAAGATATGATGAACACGTATACTGTATGACAAAGGGAAAAGCCAACGAGTTTCAGAGGAAAGGAACATCACAAGCAAGGGGCTTCACAAACAAAACGTCAGGCGAAGCTCCAGCTGGCCCAGAGCATCAGCAGCGTCCCGGCGTACGAGATCAGGACTACGAGGTAGAAGCGAAACAGGAAGCCGTCGAGTTTTGAACACAGAGCCAGCCAATCAGCATGAGCCGAAGACTCGCTGTCCTCCTGAGATAACGCCAGGCGAAGAGTCACCAACTCCTGCAGGAGCCAGTCCAGACCAGAGGGAGACTCCTGGATCTCATTCAGTGAGAGCAGGTCCTCCTCCAGAGAGGCATCCATGTCGTACTCTAAAGAGAAGACCAAGGAGTCTGAGTTATAATGTGACAGTTAATCAGAGAGGGCAAAAGTACACACATCCTTTACTCGAGTAGAAGTACAGAGACTTGTGTTTAAAAATACTCTGGTAAAAGTAGAAGTACTGACTAAACTTCTTTACTCAAGTCAAAGTAAAGAGGCTTTGAAGTGTACTTCAGTAAAAAGTACCCATAGCTAGCAGCTGCTTTAAAGAGTACCTGACCTCCCTTTATATTAATAGAACAATAATGTCATTGTTAGCTAATGAATGTTTCGATGCTGAACAACGGCAACATGACAACGTTTCCATTGGTCCCTCTTCTTTAGAGAAAACCAGGAAGTGATGGATACACGGATCGTGTTCCAACCAATAGGCACGCAGTGACTCTGAAGAATAATGACCACGCACCAAACACACATTCAGACTAAAGGAACCAGCTGTTTGGAGAATGAGAGAAGTAGAAAGTACAGGTATTTGAGTTCAACATGTGAGAAGTAGAAAGTACAGGTATTTGAGTTCAACATGTAAGAAGTAGAAAGTACAGGTATTTGAGTTCAACATGTAAGAAGTAGAAAGTACAGGTATTTGAGTTCAACATGTAAGAAGTAGAAAGTACAGGTATTTGAGTTCAACATGTAAGAAGTAGAAAGTACAGGCATTTGTGTTCAACCTGTAAGAAGTAGAAAGTACAGGTATTTGAGTTCAACATGAGAGAAGTAGAAAGTACAGGTATTTGGGTTCAACATGAGAGAAATAGAAAGTACAGGTATTTGTGTTCAACATGTAAGAAGTAGAAAGTACAGGTATTTGTGTTCAACATGAGAGAAATAGAAAGTACAGGTATTTGTGTTCAACATGTAAGAAGTAGAAAGTACAGGTATTTGGGTTCAACATGTAAGAAGTAGAAAGTACAGGTATTTGAGTTCAACATGTAAGAAGTAGAAAGTACAGGTATTTGTGTTCAACGTGTAAGAAGTAGAAGGTACAGGTATTTGAGTTCAACAAGAGAGAAGTAGAAAGTACAGGTATTTGTGTTCAACATGTAAGAAGTAGAAAGTACAGGTATTTGTGTTCAACATGTAAGAAGTCGAAAGTACAGGTATTTGAGTTCAACCTGTAAGAAGTAGAAAGTACAGGTATTTGTGTTCAACGTGTAAGAAGTAGAAGGTACAGGTATTTGAGTTCAACAAGAGAGAAGTAGAAAGTACAGGTATTTGTGTTCAACATGTAAGAAGTAGAAAGTACAGGTATTTGTGTTCAACATGTAAGAAGTAGAAAGTACAGGTATTTGAGTTCAACCTGTAAGAAGTAGAAAGTACAGGTATTTGAGTTCAACATGTAAGAAGTAGAAAGTACAGGTATTTGTGTTCAACATGTAAGAAGTAGAAAGTACAGGTATTTGAGTTCAACCTGTAAGAAGTAGAAAGTACAGGTATTTGAGTTCAACATGTAAGAAGTAGAAAGTACAGGTATTTGAGTTCAACATGTAAGAAGTAGAAAGTACAGGTATTTGAGTTCAACAATGTAGAGAAGTAGAAAGTACAGGTATTTGGTTCAACATGAGAGAAGTAGAAAGTACAGGTATTTGTGTTCAACATGAGAGAAGTAGAAAGTACAGGTATTTGTGTTCAACATGTAGAGAAGTAGAAAGTACAGGTATTTGTGTTCAACATGAGAGAAGTAGAAAGTACAGGTATTTGTGTTCAACATGTAAGAAGTAGAAAGTACAGGTATTTGTGTTCAACATGTAAGAAGTAGAAAGTACAGGTATTTGTGTTCAACATGTAAGAAGTAGAAAGTACAGGTATTTGTATTCAACATGTAAGAAGTAGAAAGTACAGGTATTTGGGTTCAACATGTAAGAAGTAGAAAGTACAGGTATTTGTGTTCAACATGTAAGAAGTAGATAGTACAGGTATTTGGGTTCAACATGTAAGAAGTAGAAAGTACAGGTATTTGAGTTCAACATGTAAGAAGTAGAAAGTACAGGTATTTGAGTTCAACATGTAAAAAGTATAAAGTACAGGTATTTGAGTTCAACATGTAAGAAGTAGAAAGTACAGGTATTTGTGTTCAACATGTAAGAAGTAGAAAGTACAGGTATTTGGGTTCAACATGTAAGAAGTATAAAGTACAGGTATTTGAGTTCAACATGTAAGAAGTAGAAAGTACAGGTATTTGAGTTCAACATGTAAGAAGTAGAAAATACAGGTATTTGGGTTAAAAATGTAAGAAGTAGAAAGTACAGGTATTTGGGTTAAAAATGTAAGAAATAGAAAGTACAGGTATTTGGGTTAAAAATGTGAGAAGTAGAAAGTACAGGTATTTGAGTTCAACATGTAAGAAGTAGAAAGTACAGGTATTTGTGTTCAATATGTAAGAAGTAGAAAGTACAGGTATTTGGGTTCAACATGTAAGAAGTAGAAAGTACAGGTATTTGTGTTCAACATGTAAGAAATAGAAAGTACAGGTATTTGTGTTCAACATGTAAGAAGTAGAAAGTACAGGTATTTGAGTTCAAAATGTAAGAAGTAGAAAGTACAGGTATTTGTGTTCAACATGTAAGAAGTAGAAAGTACAGGTATTTGTGTTCAACATGTAAGAAGTAGAAAGTACAGGTATTTGTGTTCAAAATGTAGAAGTAGAAAGTACAGGTATTTGTGTTCAACATGTAAGAAGTATAAAGTACAGGTATTTGAGTTCAAAATGTAAGAAGTAGAAAGTACAGGTATTTGTGTTCAACATGTAAGAAGTAGAAAGTACAGGTATTTGTGTTCAAAATGTAAGAACTCAAAGTAAAAAGTCGTCAGAAAAATAAGTAGTGGAGTAAAGTACTGATACCAGAACAATGTACTTAAGTACAGGAACAAAGTATTTGTACTCCACTACTTCCCAGAGTATTTTTAAACATGAGTATCTGTACTGGAGTAAAGGATGTGTGTACTTTTGCCATCTCTGGTCCTCCAGCTTGAAGCTCACCTGCGGACAGGTTGATGTGGTCGAGGGTCCTGGTGGAGGTCAAAGCGCTCTCCGTGAACCCGTGCCCCACAGATCCGTATTTGTCGAGCAGGCAGGCGGACACGGACATCTGCCGGACCTCCGTCTCGCTGTGGTGCAGCAGCTTCACCACCAGGATGGACTTAGTGAGGCTCAGCATCAACATGGCCATAGACACCGCGAAGAACACGCCTGAGGAGAAAACACACGAGACAATAACCAGAGCGGTGCATCATATATGTGCTTTACTGATCTGAGGTTTGGAAATCTATTCACAATGACAACAAAACTGAAGCAAATGCTAAATAATTTGGCCTAAAACAAAGCAAAGTTTAAAGAATTTAAAAAGTTTATATATACGTATTAATAATTCACCATATTTAGAAACTCATAGGATACTTTTCTTTAGTTTTATTACTGAAACCACTAGTTTTCTGCATTTCAATATAAAAGTTGAAGTTGTTGTCATGATAACTTTTCACTGACAGTAACTGACTGACAAATTAACAATTAACTGAATGTTTTCAGTTTCATTTGACCCGTTTCCCAATTATTTGATGTCGAGATAAAGGGTTATTTTTATTCAAATGTATAGCATAGCAATTGTTGTAGAATTATTCAAAATGTTTGCCTTTTTTTAAACTCAGAAATTAGGTTTGAATTTGTGTAAATGAAGTCTATTGACCGTACATTTTGAAAAGAAGAGTCATTCTTAAATCTGAATAAAGTGTGCTCAAAAGGTGCTACACAGATTTGGGTAATTATGTATACTATATGTACGGTGGCCGGCAGGTGCAAACGTGGAACAACGGCCCAAAATGCATACATAAGCAGGAAACAGCTGCAAATAATGAAATGAAAAACAAACAAACCCTGAAAACAAATACAACAGAAAAACGCTGCAAATACCAAAACGATATGCAAAGTCCAAAGCACATACAAATCCCAAAACACATACAAAAAAAAAACATTCCGGAAATGCTCCAGGCCTCTAGGGGGCGCGCTACGTGGAACAGATTGATGTCTGACCAGACATAGAGAGAACGAACAAGAGTGCTGGAAATCGGGAGGAAAGAAAGTTTTAAGTGGAGAAAGATATAAGAAGGTAAGATTTGTTTTTATACATAGAGCGTCATATTTATATAGCTAGCGTTAGCGTGCCTAACTACTACACCAGCTGAGGAGAGCTTCACGTGAAGAGAAGATAAAGTGAGGGAAGAACATTGTTAAAAGTACGGAGCCCCCTAGGGGACATGGAGAAGAAAAAAAATTATTTGAATTTTTTTTTTTTAATTGCGAGATCTCGCAAAACCCCGTTGCAGTTTGTAGACGGTCCCTAAGCATTCCTCCTCTCCCTCCTCCAGCTGCAGATTGTGACCAATTCTTGATGTTTAGCTCGGATTACGACTCTATAGCTCGTTGTCTACCTTGCTATGATTGTAAAGTCATGTTGTTTTTACAACGTTATGTTCATGAGTTATTGATCCGCGAAATTCGAATCTGTCAATAACTCAGCTCAGAGGAACGTGCATGTCCCCTCGCTCTGAGTGTTCTCTTGAGGTGTCTTCACTTATGTGAAACCCTTTATATATACAGTCTGTGTGAAACCCGTGCCTATTGCCAAGCACTGATGTTATATCTTTATATTTAAGGCCAAGCTCAAAGTAAAATCGATGAACTGCTCCATTGTTGTGGTTTCTGTGTTGCCGTAGCAGCCTAACTGACCAGGAAGTACGAAATGAAAAGTATTGCGAGATCTCGCAAAACATTTATTTTCTTCTCCATGTCCCTTAGGGGGCTCCGTACAAAAGAGATGACAGATCAAGTGCAGGAAAATAACACGGGCCATAGTGAGTACCGCGGAAAAAGTACATTTGAATTCTTAGCAGTTTGCTTGTATGTATGTATTTGTGTATAGATGTTGCAACTATACAGAGCTTTAGCAATTGCCTGTAACTATGGTCATGCTAATAAAGCTATTGAATTGAAAGAGAGAGAAGTGACAACATGTGAAGAGGGCCAAAGTAATGACAGGAGAGTATTGTGCATTAGACATGCTCAAGAACAAATATAGAGAATACATTCAAGGACAGAGACAGAACACAGATTCAACGGCAACATGATGTATCTTTCTATTTATTTAGCTAACCAATATTTAGACTATGTGTTTTTGATTGACTTGATTAAATGGATTCACTACATCAATGTATGTCTTTTCAGGCCGCCATGTTGTGTCCTTTCTGTGGCCAGCATCTGGGGACAGTTCAAGTGCTCTGTGGCTCCTGCTGTGGCAACATGTACAGGTTGTGGCAGAAGTTGAACACAACAGTAAGTTCACTTTTTCTATTGTATCTGTTTCAAATGCAAGAAATAAGCATTCAACACACTGCTCTGTTTAGAATACTAATGCATACACTAGTTATCAGCATGAAGGACACATGGTTTCATTGTCTGTGTATGTGAAATATGTAGAAGCCATCATTAAATTGTAGACATGATTAAATACACAAAACAGCTTATATTATACATTCATAATTAGTTCTATCTTTATAGAGAACATTTAGAATCAGATTGAGACAGCGAGCGGCTGGAAAGTCACACCGCCATGGAGCACAAGCAGTTGCTGACGTGATGTTTCCTTCATTCTCATTCCATAAGGAGGGTCAGGAACTCACGGACCACCAGTGTCCCCTCCATCCTCAGTGTGTCCCTCATCATCAGTGAACTTAACTGACGTCTCATGAGAGGGGTCGAATGAGACACCTTTGAAGCCGCGGTTGCTCCATCCCACACATTGGCTCTATTCATATTGAACCTGCTGCAAGATGGATTTGTTATTTTTGCAGAGAGTTCTGCAACAATGTCCTCCGCAGTCAGATGTTCTGTGCTGGGAAAAACAAAGTGATGGATTGTAATATTAAATGATGAAGCTAGTAATAAGATTTACAGTATAGAATAGAAAAAGTAAGTGGTAATAGTAACAATTAATACCTTTGCTCCATTTTGTCTTCTGGCTCAGACTGGCTATCAATAATGATAAGTGCATACACATGTGTGTAGTTGCTGCAGTGAGAAGACAGTTGAATCATTATTTTCAAATACATAATATTAGGGTTGCCAGAAACTGACCATGATCAAAATCGATTATTCGGCAGCCCTGGCGAATAATAATCGATTATTCGACTCGGTGTGTGGCGTGCTGCAGCAGCAGTCTGCTCTGCACGCAGGCTTCCTCCAAGTTTACAGTAAAACAAACTGGTGGTGTGACCAATGGCCATTTACAATTATTAATACTATTACTATTATTAGCATATATATATTTATATAAATTTTGGTTGAAACTAAGCCAGAAAAAAAAAAAATACATAAATAATAATTAAAAAAATATATAAATAAAATCGATTTTTAAAAATAATATTCGATTATGGAGACTGTAACGAATATTCGAATAATCGAATAATCGCTGGCATCCCTACATAATATATGCATGACAGTCATATTTACAAAAGGATGTCGATCCTCTTCCTGTTTTTTTGTTAATACATCGGGTTCTAAACTGACAACAGCACTTTGTCATACTCCTGCACAGTCCTTGTAAACATCTTTGAAAAATATTTGTGGGTGTTTTTTGTATCGTCTTCACTAAGATGTCAGATGTTGTGGGTGTCATTTGGAAATGTATGAAAGTATCATTTTTCTGCTTCCTGGCAATGTCCCCACTGTGATTGGAGGCTATACAAACAAACAAACAAATGTACAAATAAAGATACACACCACACAACTGTGTCACGATGCAACTGTCGTTCACCGATAGAAGTGGTTCTGACCCGGGGCAGACTGGACCTCTTCCTGGAATGGGGTTGGTGCTGCATCCTATTTTTACCCAGGAAACAAGTGCACACAAAGGTATTTATTGATTTCATGTTCACAAATTCAAACCTACATGGTATAATTACATGTTTAATTCTTACCCGATCAGACGCTGGTTGTGGGTGCCTGAGAGGTCTGATAAAGGTAAACAACACATATATTCAAACTACTGTACTGTTAAAACATTCTGCTTCTTGTGGCACAAAATAATATGTTGACAATGTTTTATTTTACCCTGGCTAGCTGTTGTCCATTCGTGGAGTGCTCACTTTTGGAACATTTGGAATGTCCCACACCGGCACACACAAATGACTGACTGAAATAAAAATAAATTCACTTTAATTAAGAATAAATGCCACGATAAATCCAAACTGACCAAGGTACAGTATATTGTTGACCGTCCTTTAACTCTCACATTAGGACTTACATTGGGGCAACCAACTCCTCTCTGCACCTATAATATATCTATATGATGTCAAGAGTTACATTTAGGTGCACAATGCTGTCTCCTGACTTGCAAGCTCTTTTACCAAACAAGCTAACGCTAGCTGGGTAAATATGACGCTCTTTGTATCAAAACAAAACGTACCTTCTTATATATCGACTTTGTCCACTTCGATCATCTTTGTTTCCTTTAATTTGCAGCACTCTTGTTCGTTCTCTCTATGTCTGGTCAGACATCAATCTGTTCCAAGTAGCGCGCCCCCTAGAGGCCTGGAGCACTTCCGGAATGTTTTTTTTTTTGTATGTGTTTTGGGATTTGTATGTGCTTTGGACTTTGCATATCGTTTTGGTATTTGCAGCGTTTTTTTGTTGCGTTTATTTTCGGGGTTTGTGTGTTTTTCATTTCAGGATTTGCAGCTGTTTCCTGCTAATGTATGCGTTTTTGGCCGTTGTCCCGCGTTTGCATCTGCCGGCCACCGTATGTATGCTTTAAAAACAACCCTGAGGACAAAAGTTGCACAGTTGATAGGAAGACAACCCAAGGGTTAATAAATACGGACCAATGAGCGGCGTCCTGAGCGCGGTGTGGGGCAGCTCGTCCGTCAGGTTGACTCTGAACACGGTGTATCCCAACAGGATGCTGATCTTAAACACGATGCGAGTCCCGCTGTCCAGAGGCAGAGAGAAGCTCGTCACGTCCACCAACATCAGGAAGATACTGGGGATCAGCAGGCCCACCACGTACAGCAGGGGGCGCCGCCGGATCAGGACCTGAGGGGAGGGGGGGAATAAGAAAGACAGAAAGAAAGAATTAAGAAAACAAAAAAGAGGAAATAATTAGAAAGATTTAATCAAGCAAACAAAATGGAAGAATTAATTAAAAGAAAAATAAATAATTTAAATAATAGTAGAAATGTAAATGAAAATGATAAAAAAAAAAAGAAACACTTAAGAAATATATATAATTTATGTGAAAGCAATTAAGAAAACTTTTCAAGAAGACATAAGAAATAATTAATACATATACAATAAAAAAGAAATAATTTAAATGCTTGATGAAAATAAAATGATAAAGTTAAAAAATATATATTCAACAAAGAAATAAATGAATAAAATATCAACAAAGGGGAAATCAAGAAAGTGAGATTTGGAATATCAGACTTTTACCAGCAATGGAGTATTTTGACATCTATGTATCGGTACATATACTGAAGTACACACTCTGAATCTTCTTCCATTAGCAGAAAGCCTTTCGCTCTGAGCTGCATGAATAGCCCCCTGCTCTCCACCTGCACTAACAAGCAGTCCATTGATCAGGAGCCACTGAGACAGTCTCATTATACCCCCCCCCCTCCCCCCCACGTCTATCAGCCTCTATCTGTCTCTTTACTTGCCAGAAACAGCCCCCCCCCCATCATCTGGCGTTAGCTCACTATCCTGATCCATGAAGGCCAATTGCTTTACACTTTACAGCTAACCCTCAGAGGGCAACAGTTAAAAGCTCGCCATCGATAAGCAATCACTGGTGTCTCACACAGAGAGCTGCGGGAATGAGTCCTAACACCTAGGAATGAGTTAGCAGCACTTCCTGTTCCTTCGTCTGGAAGTTAAAGGTCCCCTGTTTTACTGTGGTGTAAAATAAATGTCATGTCAACATCAGTGGAGAAACCATCCTACAGTATGAAGGCTTTTCACTTTTTGAAAGGAAGGAGAAAGCTAAGAGTGATTCAGTTTTGAGTCCTAAAGCACTTCCTGTTCCCTCGTCTAAGTCAATGGTTTTTTTTATTTGATTTTTGTTGTTAACCTGAAAAAGGTCTGTTGGAAAATTGCGCCGATGATGATCTCTTTGGCTCGTCTCCAACTCTGCCTTTTTTCGTATTATTTCAGTGTTTGTTTCTATTTTATTTGTATTTACTTGCACTATTTTATCTGTTTTATTGTGTTGCTGTTGGAGGAGCCTGGTACCAAAGAATGTCATTGACATATCTATACTGTAGCTCTGTACGACTGACAATAAAAGCCTTGAATCTTGAAACGTGGTTAACACGAGATTTTCTGTTTAAAAAAAGTCAGTAAAGACCACACTGGAGAATTCAAAAAGGCGGCTGCCAACAAGTGTCTAAATGAGACGACTAAACGCCATCACGCCCAACGTTACATATAAGGACAACGCGCACGTTGAACTGGAGTTGGGCGTAGTCGGCGTCGTCCTGGTGGATCAGCCAATAGCTGGAGGGGATGGACAACAGTTCCCATTCTCCGTCATTCATGAACTTCCTCTTGTCGTTAGCGATGGCCTCGGCGCTCCTCCACAGAGCCAGGTCTATTTCCTTCACTGTCACAGGGAGAGAGAGAGAGAGAGGGGGGAGAGGGAGAGAGGGAGAGAGGGGGAGAGGGGGAGGGGGAGAGAGAGAGAGAGAGGGAGAGAGGGAGAGGGGGAGAGAGAGAGAGAGGGAGAGGGGGAGAGAGAGAGGAAAAGTATGACGTGGCTTACATTTGGAGATGCATTTCTAAACTGACCTAACTTTATTCTATGATGTAGCTTGTTGAATGCTCTCGAAGGAACCTTTAGTTAAGTTTGGTCATGCTCCCCATTAGCTTTTTTTTTTTTTTTTAAAGCAGTTGAACCAAAATCCTGTTCCTCATAGGTATGGTAATGTTGTATTGTTTTGTAAGCGTGTTCAAAAGTATATTATACTTATACTGTTATTTGTGATTGCACCATCGGCAGTGGCGGCGCCAGGGTATGGCTGGGGTAGGCTACAGCCATACCAAGAAATGGCTTAGCCCTACCTTAGCCCGACCATGAAAAAGTATGTTAAAGTAAGCATGTTGAGAACACGGATTGCGAAAATCTACCGGTCGTGTCCATAACACACAAACTGATCCTGCTGCTGTAACAAGTGCACGTTTCTGACGCAATATGGTTGAGACCACTCGGGCTTATGCTAGAGGGGTGTAAGGAATAGTCTAAGTAGTGGGGGAGTTTTATACACTAAAGGTGTGAAAATTCTCTGGCGTTATAATATCAGCGCGGCCGCGGTCAGATCAAAATGCCTCCGAATGCAATTTGAATAGACCTACAGCCAATCAGAGCAACGAAACGTTGGATCTGCTGCGTCGTGCATTACTGATACGTCGATACGTCACGTTCACAGTGAAAAGTCCCCAAACTCGTGCAGAGTAAATTGCAGACAGACAGCAGAATTTCAAGGATTAATTGTATATTTCGGATGGATAGATTTGTTCTTAAACGCCCTCCCATTGAGATACAAGTCGAACAGGTGCCAGAGTCACACGACCCACCTGAAGAGTGAATAGTGAGTTTTGAATATATTTTGTAATAGTCATTTGAAAAAGTGTTTTGTATGACAATAGAGACACAGGCCACCTGTTGTGTGCTGTGTCTGTCTCCCTCTGTCTACCTGTGTCTCTCTCCCTCTGTCTCCCTCTCCCTCTCTCTGTCTCTCTCCCTCACTCTCTCTCTCCGTGTCAATTCTATATGGCAACTTTTCTTGTTTCTGCCGCTGCGTAGCATGTTGTAACAACGTGGAATTAGCAGAATAGGCTATTGTATTGTTTAACTCACACCTGTTGCTCTCGATGTAATTTAGCTGATACAAGGAGACTAATAAAAGCCTCACGCGTGCGTTTCACTGTCAAGGGGTGCGATATAGCGTGTATGTAATTACATTACAAATACTGATTTGAGCCCCACCACTGTATGGGTTAGCCCTACCATAGATTACCCAACAAAAATACTCTGGCGCCGCCACTGACCATCGGGAATGCTTGGAATTTCGCTGTACTCTGTGTAGTGACACTAAAGGAATCTAATGCCTACTCTCCTCTGCAAAGATGTGTATTCATGTATCTCAGAGACGGACCTGAGTGCAGCCAGCTGCGGAAAGTCAGGCTGCAGTTCTGCTTGTCGAAGGGGAAGGCGTACATCTCCAAACTGCAGGCCAGAACCACCTGCATGGGCCGGTAGTTCTTCACCATCCCTGACGAGTTCACGTACACGTAGGGGATCGTGACGGGCTTCCCCCCGTCCACACTGAGGACACAGGAAGGAGAGGCGAGGAGAATAAGACACGGGTTGGGAAAACACTGAATGTCCTCTTCCAACATGAGAGCAACATGATAACAAAGGTATCGACTGCAGCTGTGAACATGACAGGATGTGTGATGACCTAGATTTTGTTGCAGCCGCATAAAAAGAAATGGCACTGTACAATACAAATGTAAAGACTAGAAATAAACAAGAAAGTAGAACATGTACAGTTACAAATATAAAGCAAGTTATTATATATACATAAGTATGTGAGGCATGGAATATTAAATGTTAAACTGAATACATAAATGTAAAATGTACGTAATGAGTAGAAGTTGTATACTGAAGGAAAGTGTAAAATGAGAACGAATTGTAATTTCTTACAATTCACTAATGATGACGTCAGGTGTCCAGATGGCGTCAGAGGACAGAGAGATTTCATTAATACCATCAAACTCCTCCGGGTCCCAAACCAGGAACTCATCCGTCCAGATCTGAACAATGATAGCATTTATGGATTAGCAAACATTTAAAAACACCATCAAGCCCTAAACAATAAACTGGATGATTGATCAAGTGTAATCCAATCTTTAAATCAATACAATTGAACTGTTTCATTTCTATAATATGGATTTTATGAAGTGTTTGTTACACGAGAAACAATGTACCTGTCTGTACCAAATACTGGTGGTTATGCTCTGCGTCTTTCCATCCTGCGGGGAAACGAGAAAGTTCAAGTTGCATACATTCATGTATTTTAAAGGGGACCTATCATGCAAAATGCACTTTTTAATGTCTTTTATACATCAACATGTGTCCCCGGTGTGTCGGGGAACTCACGCAGCGTCAGAAAATAAACCCTCTCTCTTTTCCTCCGTACCCACATCTCTAAAAACGGGGAACAACGGAGCTGATCCAAATTTGCGTCCGATATGACGTAATATCTGAAATGTGGACCCACGGGCCAATCAGAAACGTTGCTATCAGAAACAATGCCCGACTATTTTGGACGTAATCTGGTCGGTGTTTACATTAGCATCGCTAACACTCAGAGCTAACCTGTACTGGAGAGCATGTGTGTGAAGAAGCAGGAAGTAGAAAGGAACTCACCTTGTGGTGTAACCGGCAAGAGAGAAAGCCTTTGAGCTCCAGACTGTTTCAGAGAGGATCCTTGATAATCCATGATATGGAGTTTCATCACGGCAGCATTTAGTTTAGACCAGGGGTCGGCAACCTCTGGCACGCGGCACCGTAACCAGTGGCACGCTAGGAATAGGTGGAATAAGTTTATAGGTGGAATACATTTCGGATCCTGAACGAGACCAGAGGCCAGAGCGCGTCTCCCCGTTACCTGCAGAAGGAAGCCATGCACGCAGCGCAGCCCCTCTCTCTTTAACTCCAGGCGACTTTCTGCCGCTTTCCTCCGTGGTGCTGATCGTTTCTCCACGGAGGAAAGCACTTCACTAATTGCAGTACCCACAAGGAGCAAAGGCCGCAGTTTTCACATGGCTGTGTCTTTAGTTGAAAGCCAGTGGCGATCTGCTCATCTCTCATCGAAATAATATGCTACACGGGGGCGGACTGGCCGTCTGTGTGCTCTGGAGAATCACAGAACGGACGATCGTCCTTTTTATTATGCCGTTCAAATCAATTATTTAAATGTGTTTGTTAAATTCGGCATCATGTAAGTTGCGCTGACAGGTCCACACACTGCTCCCCCGCAGCGAGGTTCCCCCGTGGATAATTCACGATCGTCGGCACGCTGATACATTTTTTTTGTATTAATGGCACTTCAAGCGGGAGAAGATGGATGGCACTTCATATCAAAAAGGTTGCAGACCCCTGGTTTAGACAGTAGCTGCCGGGTCCCGCATGAGCTCAGCCCCCTCCTTTTTATTTATTTGTTAAAGCTTTATTCCTAAATCAGCACTTTTGAAACAGGAAGTGAAACAGAGGGATATGAGGCGTGGCTAGAATGGGTGATCTGTTTGGTATTTGGAGCAAAACACTTCATAGAAATGTTTTTTATATATTTTTATATATCTGAGACCTGTGCTATTGCCTAAAAATAGCATGATAGCTGACCTTTGAGATAAGATTATAGAAGATACATGTGTTGCCCATAGGGTGCAGCAAGTACAGTGGAACAGAGGGATATAAGAACAACCCAAATAAAAATAACAAAAGGTCTAATTTTTCTCAAATTTGCATTTTTCGAAAACTAATATAATAATTTGACCTAATCCCTAATGACCTTCATTAGTTTAAAAGGAAACCAGAACATTTCCCTCGTTCACAGCATGCAGCCAAAGAGTTGGTATTTACGCTGCTATTTATGCTGTTCTTTGTGTAAAATGTGTGTTTATGAATATTCAAGTTTTTTTAATAACATAAAACCTACAGTAATCTGTATGTGTTTGCTTATTTAAAGCTATAGGTGCTTATTGTTTCTTTTATATAATAGTGTTAACCACTTTATTCATCCGACTGAGTTATACAGTATATGCACCATGTTCTTCATGTGTTTTCGTGTTTCGCTCAAAATACCGAACAGATCATGCATTTTAGACATCCCTCATACCCCTCTGTTTCAGCCCTGTTTTCGAAAGGGCTGATTCTATGTCTGTAGATTTAAAGGTCCCTGTGACGAAGGTAACTTCGTCACTATGGACTGACGGCTTCAGGCCGGGTAATAGGGCACTTTATTGGCATGATTGCACAGTGTATGTTGTCTGTGGCTGATGATTGTGTGCACCTGGTGTCCTGTGGTGTCTCCTCCCCCCTCACCTGTGTCTTGTTGTGATGATTGGAGTGTGGGTATTTAGGCTCTGTTGCCCTGTCTGTTGAGAGGGCTGGGTGTGTGTGAGATCCTTGTGGCTGCAGGATGTGGACAAGGAGAACCGCAGGATTGAGGCGGTGAACTTTGTGCCCATGTTTTTAATAAATGCCCACGTCGGGTTATATTTTTTGGACGTTCTGCCTCTGCCTCCTTGCTTGGTCTGGGCCGCTCAACGGTCAGCTTCACAGTCCCCTATCATACTGTTTCTCATCAATATATCACAGCTCTCAGATATATACAGAACCTGTCTCTGATTGGCTGAAACACCAAACAGGTCATTGCAGCATTACCCATAATCCCCTCTGTTTCAGCCCTGTTTCCAAAGCGCTGATTCTCTGTCTGTCACTTCAGATGAAAATAAGGAGCACCTCCCCACGCCCCTCTGAGAGACATCTGGTTACAAAGAACTCAATGGTGCTCTAGAGGAGATTCAGGTGATAAGGGGGGGGGGGGTTACCTTGTTGCTGATTGGCTAATGGGTACACAAGACAACACATCGTTATGACATCATAAAGTGGCCAAAATCTGATCAGCTCATTTTCAGACAGGTTTTTATAGAAATGGATCAAAAAGAGAGAAAATCTTTGTTCCTGAAACTTTCAGAGTCTCTTTCCACAGAGGGGACACATGTTGATGTAGAAGAGACATGAAGAAGAGGGGACACATGTTGATGTAGAAGAGACATGAAGAAGAGGGGACACATGTTGATGTAGAAGAGACATGAAGAAGAGGGGACACATGTTGATGTAGAAGAGACATGAAGAAGAGGGGACACATGTTGATGTAGAAGAGACATGAAGAAGAGGGGACACATGTTGATGTAGAAGAGACATGAGGAAGAGGGGACACATGTTGATGTAGAAGAGACATGAAGAAGAGGGGACACATGTTGATGTAGAAGAGACATGAGGAAGAGGGGACACATGTTGATGTAGAAGAGACATGAAGAAGAGGGGACACATGTTGATGTAGAAGAGACATGAGGAAGAGGGGACACATGTTGATGTAGAAGAGACATGAAGAAGAGGGGACACATGTTGATGTAGAAGAGACATGAAGAAGAGGGGACACATGTTGATGTAGAAGAGACGTGAAGAAGAGGGGACACATGTTGATGTAGAAGAGACGTGAAGAAGAGGGGACACATGTTGATGTAGAAGAGACATGAAGAAGAGGGGACACATGTTGATGTAGAAGAGACATGAAGAAGAGGGGACACATGTTGATGTAGAAGAGACATGAGGAAGAGGGGACACATGTTGATGTAGAAGAGACATGAAGAAGAGGGGACACATGTTGATGTAGAAGAGACGTGAAGAAGAGGGGACACATGTTGATGTAGAAGAGACGTGAAGAAGAGGGGACACATGTTGATGTAGAAGAGACGTGAAGAAGAGGGGACACATGTTGATGTAGAGGAGACGTGAAGAAGAGGGGACACATGTTGATGTAGAAGAGACGTGAAGAAGAGGGGACACATGTTGATGTAGAAGAGACACGAAGAAGAGGGGACACATGTTGATGTAGAAGAGACATGAAGAAGAGGGGACACATGTTGATGTAGAAGAGACATGAAGAAGAGGGGACACATGTTGATGTAGAAGAGACATGAAGAAGAGGGGACACATGGTGATGTAGAAGAGACATGAAGAAGAGGGGACACATGTTGATGTAGAAGAGACGTGAAGAAGAGGGGACACATGTTGATGTAGAAGAGACGTGAAGAAGAGGGGACACATGTCGATGTAGAAGAGACGTGAAGAAGAGGGGACACATGTCGATGTAGAAGAGACGTGAAGAAGAGGGGACACATGTCGATGTAGAAGAGACGTGAAGAAGAGGGGACACATGTCGATGTAGAAGAGACGTGAAGAAGAGGGGACACATGTCGATGTAGAAGAGACATGAAGAAGAGGGGACACATGTTGATGTAGAAGAGACATGAAGAAGAGAGGACACATGTTGATGTAGAAGAGACATGAAGAAGAGGGGACACATGTTGATGTAGAAGAGACATGAAGAAGAGGGGACACATGTTGATGTAGAAGAGACATGAAGAAGAGGGGACACATGTTGATGTAGAAGAGACATGGAGAAGAGGGGACACATGTTGATGTAGAAGAGACATGAAGAGGGGACACATGTTGATGTAGAAGAGACATGAAGAAGAGGGGACACATATTGATGTAGAAGAGACATGAAGAGGGGACACATGTTGATGTAGAAGAGACATGAAGATGTGTTGTGTTTCCTCACCACTTCCAGCACGGACTGCAGCAGCAGGTCGATGTACACGGTGGTGATGCTCGTCCAGTTGTTCACGGGTCGGACCCCACAGTCATATTTCCTGAGGAGGGTCCGGGTCAGCTGGTTCAGAGCCGACCTCCTGGGCTTCTCTGGGATCCCCTCAGCCAGAGGAGCTGGGGGACACAAAACAAAGACACAGTAAAAGCTTAGCAGCGTGTGTACAGAGGTACTCTTTAGTAAAGTATAATCACCACAGTGTAGAAATACAGCAATAGTCCTGCATTCAAAAAAAAGTAAATGGCATCAAAATGTAGTTAAAGTATCAAAACTAAAAGTACTTATTGTGCAGAATGGCCCATTTCAGAACCATGTACATCAGGGGTCTCAAACTCAAGGCCCGGGGGCCAAATCCGGCCCGCAACTTCATTTCATGCGGCCCCGCAAGAGCTTGCAAAGATTATAATACGTTTATTATACGGTTACATGCCACTTTACAGAAGCAGGTTGCCCATAAACTACATGTCCCACAATGCATCTTGTTTTGTGACATGCGAACTGAAGAGACTTGCAATTAGTTGCCCTGGACTTCTGCTTTCAGACGTAGTCAATTACTAAGTTATTGTCCTATCCGATAATTATCCAATTCAGAGGCAATAATGTAATATAATGCTTTATTTTATATATATATTATATATTTATATAGTTACAACCGGCCCTTCGTGTGCAACCTTTATGCGAATGTGGCCCGCGATGAAATTGAGTCTGACACCCCTGGTGTACACAGAGTTATTATATCAACCAAATACCCTGACCTTGGTGCAGATTTGGCTTGATGCTTTCACGATGTTTACACAGTGATATTTTGATTAATAATCATCATTAATTTGGTTTTAATGGCTAAGCAGTAGTGGACAAAAGTAATCAGATCCTGTACTTAAGTCAAAGTACTAATATCACAGTCTATACAGAAGTATTATCAGCTAAATGCACTCAAGTATCAACAGTAAAAGTACTCATTGTGCGGAAGTGTTGTATCATTATGGAATATTATATTATTCAATTTATATCATTATAAAATACATATAAGTGTTTTTTAATGTTGAAATGTGTCAATAAGTGGCACGTTTTGTAGAAGTACCGATAACATATTAACACATATTTTTGTCAAATGTAGACAAGAGCCTTACACAACGTAAAGATATTCACAACCTAAGCCAATACGTAGCCAGATGTTACGATATAGATTAAATATATGAACATTTCCCAGCCTGACCTGCAGATCATTCTTAGAGTAAGAAATGAAACTGTCTTACCCAGCAGTGTGAGCCAAATGAGAAACATGACGGTAAAAAAGAGATCCAGATTTCACTTGAATTTCTGCCGGTTTGTTGACACACAAATATCCACAATTTGAAGAGTAGCGTACGCTGTGTAGGGAAACAACAACGAAGGGCAGTGCAGACATTTTGGTTTCACTGATATCGATTTCCCCCGGCTGGGGAAGGTGATCCATCCCATAATGACTCCCTGGAGGTGTAGCTGCATTACAGAGGAGCATTTCACTTCACTCTGTTATTGAAAAGGGGTTTCAACAAACGATCTAAACTTTCTAAACTACGCAATTCAGCATTAATACCTTTTATTTGTCATTGTGGATTGTGAGTGTTATTTGATTTGCCACGGTACACATTCCATTACTTGTACATTTAATGGTCAATAAAGTGTTTTGAATCTGAATCTATTATATATTATAATTGCATGTATATTTATTCTATTCTATTTGACTTTTACTGGACATTTTACAACTTCTTATGTTTATATACATATTTCGATTTTATTTGTTTTTGCACAATCTTAATTTAACTTACTTCTTAATAAATATACATTTTTATTATTTCATTTGAAAGACATCAACATACATTTTAACCCACCATGACCCACCGTGACACGGGTGTCACGTGAACTTTAAATGTTCTGGAAAGTCCCTCAGTGACACCCTGAACAGTCTGCTGGGTCCTGGGCCAGGTCATGTGATTTTGTGTTGCCATAACAACATGTCCAAGATGTCCATGTGCCAGACTAACACATGTGACATAACTAGCTACATTTCAAAAGCTTTTGTTGTTGTTGCTAAAGGTCAAATTCAAGCCATTTAAGAATTAAAATGCTTACATAACATGTCCTTTATTACATTTAACCTGTTGTGGAAACATGTATTGATCAAATTGATATGAAACAAATGAGATAAATATCGCTGTGTCACTGGTGTCACATCGGGACTTTAACCCTAAATGTTCACAGTAAACCCGGAGTGACATATGCACAATTAAGAAATATTATTATGATCTGCTTAGTTAATTTAGCTGATTCAATTATATTGAGTTAATATGTTCTTATTCTTCAATTCAAACAATGTTCAAACTAATTTAAACCAAAAAATCATACTCATTAATTAAGTTAAAAATAAGAGTTATTTTACCATTAAAGCCCAATGTGACATTTCAGATATTTCACACGAGGGGGTTTCTTGTCAGAAATGTGTTCTCGGTGGTCTATTTAGTCTAAATTACGTTCCCCTTAATTTCCCCAAATGTAGAAATGGGTCCGGGTTCTTATGGGTTAAATTTGACAAAGTTAGTATAGTGAGTAACACGTTTTACTCACTTTAAGTATTATAAAGTGGTAGTACTAGTACAATACTTGAGTAATTGTACTTCCAACATTGATTAAAAATACTTTAATACAAAGACATCAACATTCATATTTGTGTTGTATATATCTTTGTTAGAGCACTTCTCTATAAATACATTATTTCCAAACCGGAAGTCTTGTGTCACAGTCAAATCTGTCCTGTCACGTCCGTCGCGACCGTTTCGTGCACGCGCGTGCTTTGACAGGTGAGCGCGCGCAGCTGGCCGGTTGTTCTTGCGGACTGACAGATGGAGTGGTTGCAGTGACTCGCGCTCGGACTCAAACCAAAGCAATTGTTTTTATTGAAAAACAGGAGGAAATCAATTTGAATTTAATCTGCAATGAGAGGGGAACAGATCGAGAATGGAGAGAACTCAACGAACTCGGTGAGGATGAAGGAACTAACGTTACAATATAACACGAGGAACTAACGTGAACACTAACCCCTGTCCAAACCCCACACTGTATAACTAACGGTCCAAACCTGTACTAAAAACCCTCAAAGCGTCTTTTAACATAATTTAATAAAACACAAACATTTCAAACATCATAATATTAGACAGGAATCTTACTAAGTAGATTAAGTCGAGCTTTCCATTTTCTCATTTAAAATGTTCAATTTAGGACTTTTACATGTCATGGAGTATTTGTAAGACTGTAATATTAGTACTTGTATTAAAGCTTATTTTTGTAGCTTCTAAACTAGAGTCTAAATCCTGTAGGCTTAACTAAAATGCCCACTTTTAAAGTTATCTTCAAAACTATTTTATATTCACACTACTAAAAAAACACCTTTAAACATTATCATAACATTGTACTTTATTTAATATTCATTACAACATGTATTTAATATGCCTAAACCTTGCAACTAATATACATGGGCTTCTATATGTGCACATTATGTATTCATATTATGCATTTATGTATTTTACCTTAACATTGTTTATGTGAATTTACTGAAAACTCATTCACTTTCTTCATCTTTTCACTTTCTGGTTTGATGATTGAACAGTGACAATAACATTTAATATAAATCTAAAATCAAATCCTAGTAGTCAGACTAGACTAGATTTGAATTAAGTACATATACAATACACTTAACATTATTTCAATTAAATCGTATTTGTTTGTTATTAGCGAGCTAGCAGTTCATATTCCTTTAGCTTCTTAGCTGCGTGTTAGCTCGCTAACTTACTGCCATTTGGTTCATTTTTCTAAAAAAAGGATGACTATTTATTATCCAGTTACTATAGTAAACAAATGATAAAAAGCTTCACATCTTAAGTCTGATTTTAATATAATACTTAGACAAGATTGTATTTTATTAACATCGTATTTCAGAAATGTTGCTAGTGAGCTAGCTAGCAGGTAATTTATAAGCTAGTTTTTGGCTGGATATTTGCTCGCTGAATTTCTGACGTTTGTTTTTTTAAAAGCTAACTATTCCAGTTAATATAATAAACATATGCTGAAGTCAATGTTAACATCCTAAGGGTTATGTTGTCAGTTGCTTATTTTGAAGGACACTTCATAGCTGTATAACAAACATAAAAGCTTTTTATTTTTGACTTCTAACAATCAAAAAGAGGCTATAGTTTGACAATTAGCCTGTACTGTAATAATTATATAATATAATCAGTTTGCTCTTTAGCCATCCACAAAAGTATCTTTATCAATAAGCCTTTATAATAATCATATAAGTATATTAAGCCAAATGATTTAATGTACTAATGACTCAACAGAATAACATCTTTGTTATTGTTTTACTGTTTGTATGACTCTCTTTTCCATTTCGTATTGACATAGGGATGTGTGTGTCTGTGTGTGTCCGAGTGTGTGTCCATTTGAGTGCGAGAGAGAGAGAGAGACCCAGTGCCTTTGTCACTCAGGTTGCATGGTGAGTGGAATGATAAACAGAGCCTGTGCTATCCATGTCAGCGGCCCAAAATAGAGGCTAACCAAGAGGGTCTCAGATAGCCCCCCGACTCCATATAAGTCTGCTCAGCCTGTGTGTGTGTGTGTGTGTGTGTGTGTGTGTGTGTGTGTGTGTGTGTGTGTGTGTGTGTGTGTGTGCGTGTGTGTGTGTGTGTAGCGGGCTTTATATAGCGCCTCTCACTCAGCAGACTTGTGTTATTGCTATACTCATGATGCCTATTAAGTCAAAACATATGACGGCCTTTCTGAGTGTGTGTTTACAAATGTCTTCATGTTGCACACGACTGGTTTCCTTAGTATATGTGTTGTGTTGTTTTAAAGGGCACAGTAGGTTCAAGTGGTTTATTTTACGTGTTTCTCAGCACTAGGTGACAATTCATTGATAAGACACCTTTTTCAAGTCTTCAAACGCTGCATTTAAGGAACAGTTAGGGAAATATGCAGTGGTGGAAGTACATTTACTCAAGCATTGTACTGTGTAACCTTGAACTTACTTGAGTATTTGTCTCTTCATGGCACTTTATACTTCACTCCACTACAATTCAGAGTGATATTGTACTGTTTACTTATCTTACAGCATTAGTTAAAGGTGGGGAAGGTACGTTTCAGAAACCGGCTCGAGATACACTTTTTGTTATATTCCATGGAATGCTCTTAACATCCCGATAGCAATGAATATCTGAAGTGCTTTGACAAAAAATCCATAACAAAATGTCATCTGTAGAAGCCGTAATACTGTAAAAAGTACATCCAGTCTGATTGGATGGCCTACCTGCCTGTCAGCCTTCCATCGGGGCACAAACTTATCTCGTGCCCTCATTGGTCATGTGCGCGTTCGTGTGTGTTGGGGGAGGGGCTCTGTGAGGAAGTGGCAGATTTTCTCCGGTTGTGTATTTTCAAATTCTAGCGATCTCGAGCCGGTTTCTCCAACTTACCTACCCCACCTTTAATTAACAAATTGAGAATTCTTCATAAAAAGTCTTTCAATTATGACATTTTGAGAGCTTATCAAATATTTTGTTTGGTTTTGAATCAAAGTAGCCAACACTTTATTGGATAGCTATTTAAAATACAATTAATTGGCATCTTTTACCTTTTACCTAAATAACCATTTTAATGCATTAAATGTACTTGTACCAGATTATTTTTGACAGTGTTGTATTAGTACTTTTACTTCAGTAAAGGATCTGAATACTTCCTGTTCGTCAGTGTAAATATGAAGCTTGTTAGCTTAGCTTTGAGGAAATACTGAAAACACTAGATCGACCAATCATCACCTCTGAAGAGTAAATGTGAATATTTGCCATTTTAATTGCGGGTTATGTACTTGACTTTTCCTATAGCTTAAGACCTCATTTACACCGAAACGCAAACAAACCGAATTCCATATCAAAAAAGTATTCCGTTCACACGGATACGGCTCAATAAACGTGTCCGTCCACACAAGACCACTCGACCCGCTGGAGACGCTGTAGTACATATGCCGGGCCTGTAAGTGGCGCTGTACTTCCGCCACAAAATACACCAAAAGCAGCGAAGAAGACCCCGGAGCATGGTTGCCTGGTTGCCCTTCTGTTTATGCCCCGCGGTGGATTTAGCAACATGTAGTTCATGTAATTCTCCATGTCCACTTGTTGCTGATGGTTGTGGAAGAGGAGCTGTAGATTTTGCACTAACACCTGTAGCATGGTCAGTAGCTACTGACCATGCTACAGCAGTGAGCAGCAGAGGTGGGGAGAGGTGGGGCTATGGCTTCATCGTTATTAGGAAAATGATCGTATAGGGCAGTGGTTCTCAACCCAACATTTTGAAGCACTCAAATCTATTCAACAAAAAATCGTGCTGTAATATATGCTTTTCAGCATACAATATTAATTAAAGTGAAGTACAGTGCATATATCCATTATATCCCTTCACAGAACTAAAGTATGCTTTAAAAAAAGTGTAATGACATGATGGAATCAAAGCTGAACTGTATAAAAAGGCACACATGCTGGAAACCCAACCCCAGCAGGGGGTCTGGGGGGGATTCTCCCCAGGAGATTTTTAGAAATACTAACATAAACTACGCATTCTGGTACAATCTGAGAAGAAAATAAATAAATCTATTACTACCCGACATATTAATAATATTTTATGCCATTGTTTGTTTTTCACTTTGTTCTGACAGCTTGCTGCTCCTCACAGAGAGAAGAGCAAAGAGGAGATGTCTGTGTGACTTACTTTAAATTGTGGGTTAGGGTAGATAGCCCCCATTGTTCTGGGACCTGTCAATCATCAAACCGAGGGTCATATTTCATTATGTGTTCATTTGTATCTGAAGTTGTAGCCATGGATATATAAAGAATAGTTCTACCTCAAAGTTATTCTCCGTGGGGACTTCCGGCAACAATCGAAAATCGGGCCTTCAAAATAAAAGTTCGATTTTTTTCCACAAAAAAAAAATTCCATTTTTTTTTTACAAATGTTTTCTTCACTTTTTCCGCGACCCACTCAAAACGAGTCCGCGACCCACCAGTTGAGAAGCACTGGAATAGGGCGTACACACGGAGACGTTTGGCACCCCACAGCGTTCCGTCCACAGAACGTTATCGTACCCGTTATCGTTTTAGGGGTGCGGTTCCGTTACGGCCTCGTGTGAACAAACGGTCTACTGTATACGAAAGAGAAAAGTAGCAGATACAACCCGTTTCATTCCCGTGTAAACGGCACCTAAATCAGTATTTTCCTCTTGTGTAACATTTTGGGAAGAAAGTGAACAAGCACATTATGAAAAGTCAATCTACTTCTTTAATGATTTGAAGCCATAACATTCATTCAGTCATTGTCCTGTTCAAACTGCCTCATGGACACAGGCATGCAGGCTGGCATTTGTCCTTCAGATCCATTTATACCCCGTGTGTTCTGCGTCACACGTTAACAGTGAGGCCCACATAAGCTTTATCTTCATGGGGGAAGCATGTTCCCAACAGCAGAACATGACTCATGGATTATTTGAAGCTGATGTACTTGAAGTATTCTTGCTGTTCTGAATGTGTATAATTCAGCTAAATGTAATGTAGATGGAGCAATCTCGGTTAGAAACAAATCATTTTAAATAAATATATGTACTTTCTATGTGGAAGAAGTGGTAGGAAATTAGCTAAATTGCAAAACCTACAATATTATTATTTGCCTATTCCTGTTACACCAATAATGTACTTAGGCTTGGCTATATGTGGAAATTAATATATCAAAATATTTCTGAATACCTCAATATTTATATTCCGACTATTTGTCATTTCACAAAATAGTGTCACATTGATATTTTTGAGATATAATCATTATCATTTTATATATCATGGCTTGGTGGGTAAAGCCAAATAATATAAATATTGGTAATTTCAGAAAATTACATCACTTCCCTGCAATGCATCCTTTAAATAAAGGAAATGATCACAATGTAATATTGATATATTTCACAGCCCTTAACTGTACCCAAAGTATAGCCAGTTGTGGGCAAGTTTTCCTTCTTTTTCAATAACCCAAACTTCCCGTCTCAAGCTTGACTATTTCTTTAATTCCCGTGTGTCCTCAGCAGAGCGAGATCCTGATGAAGCAGCTGAGGGAGATCACCGGCATCCAGGACTCTCAGATCCTCTGCAAAGCCCTCAATGTAAGACCCTAAAAACTATCATGAGCTTTTATCCTTTCATCATCTCACCCCAACCCTCTGAAATTAAGAGGATTAGAAGCGTAAGGAAGGATAGAAAGGACATTTTCATTAAATGTCAAAACTGTATTTAATTACACTTTATAAGCAAAGCACTTTGTTACATTTCAATCGATCACGGCACTCGGTACTAATATTATGAAAGTATTTATATTTTACCACAGCTTAAAGGGGTCCACTCAGCTCATTTAAATATGCACTACTGTATACTGTATATATCTCAGACCTATAATATATTGATGAGAAACAGTGTAATAGGGGATCTTTCACAGAAAATGAAGACTGACTGAAATAACTTTTCCTGAGTGGAATAATTCATCAATCAATCAAAAATACGTTGGAAAATGTGGCACTATGTTCACTATATTAGAATAAAAGACATATTTATATAACCATATTAAAAGATGTTCTGCCCTGATCTCTCGTCTCTCAGGCCAGCCAGGGGGACATCGGCCATGCAGTCGGGCTGCTGACCAATCAGCCTGCAGAGCTCCAGGATCCTGAAGATCCCCCTGAGCCGTCTGCAGAGGCCTGGGACAAACAGAAAGGTACGCTGGGAACTAAACAAGTGTGCACGATATTAGATTGGATTAGAAAAGCGTTATATTTGAGTGCAGAGCATTGAATACATGCGAGTCAGTGTCTCCTGATTGACAATATATGGAGTAATCACTATGGAGGGTCAGAAGTACATGTGTGAGAGATGGCAATAGTCGAAGGTAACTTGGTAGATTTACTCAAGTACTGTTCTTACTTATTATTGTGTGTTTCTTCAGGACTTCCTAAAGATGAGCTGCAGACGGCCATAGAGCTCAGCCTACAGGAGTCCCAGAATGCCCAGGAGGAGGAGAGAGAGTTCAACAGGTATATACATGTGTTTTTATTTTATTACTACTTTTATTTTAATGAAAACAGTCGATGTGGACACTGGGTTTTTTTGGCCTAGCGCCTACAATGCTCTATTTTCCTACAGGCTGTTGATTGAGTCTGACAGGAAGCAGGTTACTAGGTTCCACTTGACTGCGCTTGTATTTGTGAGGGAATATTTCTCCCTTACTCCTAAGATATTTAACCTTATTGCCTGTTGAGGTTTACGACCAAACCCTGGCTCCGTTATCCCTCTAAAGGAATGGGAGGCTCCAGCTATCTTGATAAACCAGTTCAACTCTCGGTCACAAAATGGTTTACGGCTGTGGGAACGCTGGCTTTCTAAGCTCCACAGATGTGTACGCCTCCCCCAATATGCTCATTAACTCTCTGTAAACTAGTTAAAAGGTCTATCGAGATAGGCTGATCAGAATTGACATGACAACCCACCCGTGCAGTCAGAACCTTTTGCTGCTGTGACTTGTGATATGAATTCTCCGGCCGTTGACTTGTAATAAACTACCAGTGTTAGACATCAAAGCTCCAAGTCCTGACTCTCCATCGCTGCAGAAGTTTCCCTTACAGTATTATAAGTTGTTTATTATTTACACAGAGCAGAGAGTCTAACTATATGTCCTCTACATGTGTCTGACTGTATTTCTTGATGTTCCTGCAGGGCTCTGGAGGCCAGCGCTGAGGAGAGCGCAGCGAGGATCAAGAGGAAGAGGAGTGAAGCTCAGAGTGACATGTGCAATCCGGCAGAGTGGATCCGGCAGGACGAGTGGCCCGTGGGCATCAGAAACGTGGGGAACACCTGCTGGTTCAGCGCCGTCATCCAGGTGAGAGCCTCACAGCAGAAACATGGGAACGCCAGATTAGATAAGCTTTTAATGATCCTCAGAGGGGAAAGAAGGTTGTTGTTGCAGCAGCAGCAGCAGCAGCAGCAGCAGCAGCAGCAGCAGCAGCAGCAGCAGCAGCAGCAGCAGCAGGAGAACAGACATAAGTCGGGGATACATATACAAAAACACATTATTAACAGACATTATGCAAGAGCATCGAAGAAAACAGCCTATACTAGAAATTGGCACAAATAAAAGAATGCTGAACTAGCTATTATCCAACCCAGTCTCACGGCATTTCGTGTTATAGTCACGAAATTAATTAAATCTATTGATTCGTGTTCACCAACACGATCTTTGCATTTTTTTCGTGTGACACAGAGTGATTTTAAAAGCAATGTATTTCTATTGGTAGTGTGTTTAGTGCCTGCAACACGTCTTTTTGTTCGGTCGGGTCTTGGAAGACCGGAAGCTGTGTGGTTCATAAAAACATTTATTGTGGCAATTCCAAAACAACACCAAGAATATGAGAGGATGAGCGAGGGGAAAGGATCCCGGCGAGAGTCTTCCTGCAGCGGGCTTGGAGAGAGTCACGAAGGACATGTGACTCCGGGCAGCTGGGCTTAAGCAGCACCTCGGCTCCGGCCAGGTGTCCCCAGTCGTGCTGATTGGCCTCCTCAGCTCCACCCCCATCGCAGGACCTGCAACACACCTGCACACTCACAGGCCCCAGCCCCCCCCCCCATAAAGTCAGGGTCCCCAACTGAACCGTGGCACCTAAATTAATCACTTTACCAAGAACATAGTGCCCACAATAACGAAAAAAACAAACTAAAAAGAAGTCACTGTTCAACAGGACATTACTCACCGGGGGCCGAGACAGTGCACCCGCCACCACATTGTCCCTCCCCTTGATATGGTGAATGTCCAAATGATAGGACTGGAGCATCAGGCCCCAGCGCATCAGCCTTTGGTTAGGGGCCCTGTAGAGAACTGAGAAAGGTTAACGGGTTGTGATCCGTAAAGACCACAACTGGTACCGAGCCAACATACACACTGAAGTGTTGTAACGCCAAAATCAAGGCTAGCGTTTCCTTCTCAATCACTGAATAGTTCAGCTGATTGGTAAACTTTTTTGAAAAGAAACAAACGGGCTTATCCACACCCAAATCATCAGGCTGCAACAGCACCGCCCCTGCACCGACGTAACTTGCATCCACTTCCAGTTTTACTGGTTTCTCCCACTGTGGAGCAGCCAACACAGGAGCGTTACATACAAGTGACTTAACGCTCTCAAAACTCTTTTGACACTCAGAGGACCTCACATATTTAGCGTTAGCCCTTAGCAGATCGGTGAGTGGCGCAACCACAGCGGAGACATTTCTGCAAAAACAACGGTAAAACCCCACCAGCCCCAAAAACCGCATGAGCTCCTTCTTAGTTGCGGGTGGAGCATAGTTATCAACAGCTTGCACCTTTGTGCACACCGCACACACTCTGCCTTGTCCCACTACACGACCCAAGTAAGTGACTGTGGCCTTTGTGAACTCACACTTGGCGAGGTTAAAGGTGGGGGAGGTAAGTTTGAGAAACCGGCTCGAGATACACTTGTTGTTATATTCCATGGAATGCTCTTGACATCCCGATAGCAGTGAATATCTGAAGTGCTTTGACAAAAAATCCATAATAAATATCATCTATGGAAGCCGTAGCGCTGTAGAAAGCACGACCAATCATCTGAGCCGGCTAAAGGAACTGGATGGCCTACCTGCCTGTCAGCCTTCCATCTGGGCACAAACTGCCCTCGTGCCCTCATTGGTCATGTGCGCGTTCCTGTGTGTTGGAGGAGGGGCTCTGTGAGGAAGTGGCAGATTTTTTCCGACTGTGTATTTTCAAATTCTAGCGCATTCTAGCTGGTTTCTCCAAACTTACCTACCCCGCCTTTAAATGTCAGATTAGCGTTAGCCAGGCGGTCAAACCATGTTTTCCTGCGATCAAGATGGACTCCCCAGTCATCCGAGTTGACGACCACATCGTCCAGATATACCGAGCATTAAACTGAATGAATGGGGGATATCACTTGAAAGCAGATCACAGGAAATACAAAACACTGCTTATACATTTACAACATGTGCATTTATTTCTAAAGTGAAAATAAATCTAAGCTATATCACAGAGAGTGATTTAACACTTTCTGACTGACTCCAAGGTGCGACTCCTGACTAAACTAAAGTTAGAAACTCAGGAAGGGGAACTCCAGCCAATCAAGTTATTTTAAGCAGCAGGAGACACTTCGAAAGACCTCGGTGCACCTCACGACCTCTCAGCTGTGTGCTGCTAGTTCATAACTTCATTCTGCAAACTTCAGGGAAAAAAGTAAAATACTGCCGTTTCTTGAAGTCCAAAGTAATGTTTTACGTGCTTTGTGTGTAAAATATAAAACAGAAATAGAGAGAACTGAGAAAAGCAATCATCGTCATTTTTTAAAACAGCATTTTCTGCCTTTTTTGCAGTAAAAAGAACTTAAATGATTGATCTGTTATGAAATAGTTAGTGTTTAAGTATTCATTTAAACCAGGACCATGCAGACATGAGATGATTTATGCCAGATTAGAGCTAATAGCTCATTCCCCTCTGCAGTCTTTAAGGTAGTTCATTGTTTTTAACTGGCTAATTTTGTTCCTACAACTTCTTTGTTTAAACCCCATTTCCCAAATTGTTGTAATGGCAGTTTTTTCCATCTATAATCAAGTTTATATCTTTGGTTTCCAATTCGAAATGTTATAATTTACATTGATTATTAGACGTTGTTGCATCTATCGTCCATGCCGGCGTAAACATTGCTGCTTTTATTTTGTTGTTTTTGTTGTTTTGTTTCAACCATTTTACTCCGCAGCACTTTGAGTTTTGTTTACTCAAATGAAAAGTGCGCTTGTGAATAAAATGGATTATTATTATGGATTACATGTAACGGGATTAAGTTATCAGGATACATAAAACAGATAACGGCATTCTCTTATTTGGGGATTACAAGCAGGATTACAATGCTAGTTAAATCCCTGAGCAGAGGACAACCCTAAATATCTTCTGTTCTAAGGTCACATTGTTCTGTTGTCTTACTTAATACTCTTAAGTACGAATGCTGTTACAGGTTTCTGCTGCAGAGGGTTTTAGTCATGTGTCAGAAAGCGAAGCCTCGTTGTGAGAGAAAGAGGATCATTAAATAGTGAGAAGTGATGATGGACTTCCTCGTACCACAGACAGTGATTGTTTGTCTCTGTTGAACTGCCTCCACATCGACTCAGCTGGACAGGCGTTATTATCTGGGAGTAGAAATGGGAAAATGAGGCGATGTTGTTTGAATACAAATGGCGTTGAAATTATACCCCGTTTGCTGTTGTTTTTTTAACTGAATTGATTGTTGTAGATTCACAGAGCCTGACTCTTGATAAAGCGCTCTGCCTTTAAAAAGTAATTATGCTATCAGATTAAAGCTGAGTGACCACATGATTCAGTTGTCAGCTCATATTCCCTCCATTATCCTTCGTGGTATAAATTACAGTAAAACTCAGATAAGCCGTAATTGAATTTCCTGCTCGGATGGAAACATATATATCAAGATATTCATAAGTGCTCGCCGCCACACACGGCGCATAAAAGACCCGTAATAATGCATTTAGTTTATTGGGAGAAGCATCTTATACCAGAGAGGCATGGTGTGTAGGCTTCAGAATGATGTGTAAAATACCAATTAAAAAAACATAAATTCATGAATTATTTTCAAACATTACACTTTTTTTGTTTGTGATTGAAGCCAATTCTTATTTAAATCTAACGCAGATAAGTTAGTAACTCATATATACCTTATAACAAAGTGGCATGATTTGTAAGCCTCTATCTATATTATATGTGAATTACATTTTAAACTTAAATCTAACCAAAGCCCATGTCTGCTCTGATTGGTTGGCTGGCCGGCACTGTTGTGATTGGTCAACCTCTTAAGGCCCTGACACACCAAACTGACAGCAAAGAACACGTCCCGATGGACCCGATTGCCTCACTTCTCCTGCGTCTCGGCCAAAAAGTCGCACTGGAACCGCAAAGACTTCAGCCGACGGCCAAGTAGCACGTACGCACTGCGCATGCGTGAGTGGCAATAACTCTCCTTACCAGCAGGTGGCGATAGTGTGTATTTGTCATTCAAAAGAGGCAACAACCGGAAGACAGAGGCCGTTTCTCAATCGTGAGGATGCTGGCTTGGTAGTCACGTACTTCCAAGTCACTTCCTTCAGAAACAAAGCCAGTATGCTTCCAAGCCACGGCTTCGGAAAACGAAGAAGAATGGAACAGACTAACAAGTGTGCCACTCTCTCTAACGGTTTCAACATAAACTGTACCGAAAATAAATACCTCACGATGTCTATCTAATTATGAACTTGCTTTACTTTCACAGAACACATTTTTGGTGATAACAAACAAAGTAACATATTTACCAACACGTGTTCTACGCCACTACATACTTACATTTAAATGTGTGCTGCGTCGGTTCAGCCATTCTCCGCAAGGGTTTTTGAAATTGGTCCGTGCGCAAAGC